>NC_052358.1:32925333-33033456 GCF_009727055.1 Benincasa hispida | reverse complement strand
ACGTCCGCCTTGTGGGACACATTGATTTTTGTAATTATTTTTATATAAATGAGATATTTAATTTACATTATGAGATATTCTAATTTACATTTTTTTTTTATTTTTATGAGTTATTATTTTTTTAATTTATTCTTTTTAGAGTTTAAATAAAATAAGAAAATATTTTTAGAAATTATTTTTATAAAATGGAAACTTAAAAAAAAAAAGAAAAAAAAAAGAAAGGATTAGAAGTGGAATGTGTAATAATTAAAAAGGAAATAAAAGGGAAATTTGTACGGTATTCTCGCTCTCTATCAAAATCTCGCTCTCGCTCTCGCTCTCTCAAACTCTCGCTCTCTCAAAATCTCGCTCTCGAATTTGATTGGGAAGTTTAGTGCAAAAAAGAAGGATATTCATTAGCTCGTTATTTAGTCAGAGTTGCTGAGATGACAGAATCCGTAAAAATTATTCAACAAGCTATGGAAGGAATTCCAGGGAGACCTTATGAAAATTTAGAAATACTATATTTTGATAGAGGAAGGTCTCCGGAATGATAATTAAACAAACTCAATAATAATGTTAAGAAGGATAAGGTCGAGGATTCAAAGTTCAACGTACAAATGAAAGGAAGGTCGAGGGTTCAAAATTCGACCTATCTAGATCGAATTTTCAACCCTCGACTTATTTAAAAGAAAAACAACAATATTTTTACAAATAATTTGAAAACAACAATATTTTCTTAAATAGTTTCTAAAAGGACAATATCCTTTTAATTTTTCCATTAGGGAACTCATTTTTTCAAAAGAGTTTTTTAAGTGGCAGCCGACGCGCGCTGCAGTGACCGCCGCTCCCTCCCTATCACACCCTCGAACAATCAGAGTTACTTGTCTTTGAATATTTTTCCTCAGAGACACTGTGATTTGCCCTAACCCCTGCCGTTGGTGAGATCGCGCTGCCACCGCTCATTTTTTTAGGTTCTCAAGGTTTTGATTTTTATTTTGATTTTGCCGTTGCTGGAATCAGCCTTCCGGGGTTTTAAACAGGGGTTGTTCCTTGATTTATATGCTACCATTTTTTGTGATGAGTGTTTTATCGTCTCTTAATTAGGATCATACATAATGTTAAATCTGTTCCATGATCTATGGGTTTCCTGTGAACCATTTGCAGAATGTTTTGATAAACAGTTATGTGCTACAACATAAGAATTCTCCTTTTCGTTCTAGCATGAATATTGGAAGAACAAAGACTTCTGCATTTCTACTCGGTTTCCATAAATTTTTGCGGCAATATTCTTCGATCCACTCAATATCTCCATCACAAGCCCTTCAAGAGAGCATTAAAGCTGCAGTTGAATCAAAGTCGTATAAGAAACTTCCAGATTTGTTTCCTTCTTTGCGAGAAGCTTGCCATAACCCCAATCTTTTCTTGTTTCTCTCTACTTTTCCTGTTAACGTAAGAACACAAATTGTGGATGAGATATTGCAATCTTTAATATCTATTAGACCTCGCTCAAGATCCCAATTTGTCCATGTTTCTCTGCTTTTCTACACTCTTCAAATCTCTTCACCCTTTCCCCTCTCTCTTCCAGTCCTCCAGAGGATTCTCCACTCTGGTTATGTCCCTGCCCCGCAGACCCATCTTCTCCTCTCTTCTGCCTGGCTAAAACAACGTAGCCAGTCTAAATCTGTTGCTAATATCTTGATGGATATGCGGTCAATTGGGTACAAGCCTGACAGTAACATATGTAATTATATTATATCCTCTCTTTGTGCCACTGATGAATTAGCAGAGGCTTTTCAAGTATTGAAAGGAATGGGAGGGGCAGGGTGTTTTCCTGACTTGGAGAGTTATGGCACCTTAATTAGTGCAGTAACAGCTGTTAGACAGACAGACAAGGCAGTGGAATTGCTGAAAGAAATGGTTTTAAAAGTTAAATTGACACCAAGACAAGGAACGATTATCAATGTTGTGGCTGCTTTACGAGCAAACCGAGAGGTAAGGAGAGCAGTTGAGATCATTGAGCTGTTGGAGAAGGAGAGTCACAATGTTGGATTTGAGAGCTACGAGCTTCTTGTTGAAGGTTGTTTGGAGTGTCGCGAGTATATTTTGGCAGGAAAGGTGACCATGGGGATGACAGAGAGAGGGTTTATACCATATATCAAGGTCAGGCAAAAGGTTGTTGAGGGGCTGGCTGGCATTGGAGAAGCAGAATTTGCTTCTGCTGTAAGACGCAAATTTGTAGGGTTGAAGTCTTAGGTACTATAAATTCGTTTATATCTTTATTCTCAAATATATATATTGTTATGCTTGAATCCTTCCTTTTCTTTCAACTTTTGTTGCTCGTACATAATAACCTTTTACTAATTCTCATTGCATCACTGGATAATATAATTTAGTGGACTTTAAAATGTGTTATAATTTATAATTGGTAAATTTAATTTCTTCACTTCTGAAGGTAGACAAGATCAATTAACACCAGGAAATATGTTCAGTCTTTGATGGGGTAGCTAGCCATCATAGCTATGCCACAAGTACCTCGCTTGTCAGTTGAATCACGTTTCATTCTTATGTAACCAGATTCACCCCAGTCAGTGCCCCATGAATTCTTGACAAGCCAATAAGATTTGTTGCTAGCTTGCCCATACCCAACTATTGCCACTCCATGATTGAGTTGTTTTCCACAATTGCCTGAGAAGACTCCACCAGAATAGAACTGAAAATCATATCCCCCTGCATCAATTGCTACAGAGACTGGCTGGTTAGCAACGGCTGCTTTTAAGCTTTTCTCATCATTGGCAGGCACTTTTTCATATCCACTTATTTCCACGGTGTGGTTTCTCACTTTTTGTTTATTGCATGTAGATTCAATTCCCCTGTATGGATATTCTGTTTCTGTAGTGAGTCCAGTTTTCTTGATGAATTGAAATGCTTTGTCCATGAAACCACCATTGCATCCCTGGTTCCCCGAGGCCACATCGCAGTCCACAAGCTCTTGTTCTGATAGAGACATCAATTTTCCTGTTTTTATTTTGTTGATGCCTTCCACTGCTGCTACTGCAGAGAATGCCCAGCAGCTCCCTGTGTCAAAAATTCATAACTGTTGAGTTTGTTCGAATACGAAGGGATGACTTACAATGGATAGAGGAGGGTAGGGTAGTTAGGAAAAAAACTCAAAATCAGACGAAAAGAGAACATTTTCATACTGATTACTGATTAGTTAGATGAACGAGTGTATTATGAGTTCGTACCACATTGGCCTTGATTCTTTATTGGAGTAACTGCACCTTCCTTTCTCCAGTTAACATTAGTAGGCAAATCTACCATATTTCCATATCTAAAGCATGTATCAGGAAGCCAATCAGTTTTGTACCCCAAGTAAGTCTCCTTAAACTCATCATTTGTGAGATCTGCAAAGTTATTTTCAGCTAGAGTATATGAATGATCCAGAGAATTGAAGTTGTCAATGTACTGAACATTCAACTGATAAATTGTGAATCTCCGCTCCCACTCTTCTCTGCTCTTGTATTGTCGACCGTATTTACTCATCCATTTCTGGTACCTGCCTTGTAAGTCACCAGAACTAGATCCTGGGGGGTAGTCCATTGCCATAAATACCATTGTGGGTGTCCAGATAACCCAGAGAATTAGAGACATCAAACCCACATTCCAAATCATTCTATATGCTTCCATGGCTCTTTTTTTTCTTTTTTTTAATTGCGAATCAAAAGTCTGTTTTCGTTCTCCACATTGACGTCTAGTTATATATTGATCCATTCTTAACTGCAAGCGGATGAAGTTTTGATACATGAGAAATTCTTGGATTCATGTATTTCACACCTTGAAGTTTCATTAAGGGCTGGTCTGTTGTTTCATCTTTCCAGCACGGCAAGAAAAGGTGGAAACATACAGTTCTGCTTCAGATAGATGCCCACAAGAAGAAAATAGATCAATTGGTGCTGCACTTGTCGTAGAAAATGGTTTGGGTGTACTAATAATGCAAGTGTTCTTTTAGGTAAAATTATAAAATCTCATTTAAAAAAAGGTGAGAAATGAATAATCATTTTTTTCTCGTAAATAAGTAAACAAAAAATGAGAAATGAGAAATATAAGAAATAAAAAGTGGCAGCCGACGCACGCTGCAGTGACCGCCGCTCCCTCCCTATCACACCCTCACCTCCACGAACAATCAGAGTTACTTGTGCATATCTGAGAGAGCGAGATATTGAGAGAGAGCGAGATCTGATAGAGCGATATATTGAGAGAGAGCGAGATTTTGAGAGAGAGCGAGAGTTTCCAGTTTTTTTCTTTTCAACTTGGGAGTTTCCAGCTTTGATTCTTTCTAACCCATTCATTGGTGCATATCTGGCACGAAGTTTCTTAACTTGGGAGTTTCCAGTTTTTTTCTTTTTTGGTCTGATTTTTTTCATAATTATTTGATGTGTTATAAATAATTTTGTATTGGGAGAGAACGAAAGAGGGAAGAGCGAGAGCGAAATCCTGAGAGCGAGAGCGAGAGCGAGATCCTGAGAGCGAGATTTTGAGCGAGCGAGAGCGACATCCTGAGAGCGAGATTTGAGAGAGCGAGAGCGAGAGCTTGAGAGAGCGAGAGCGAGATGTTAGCGAGAGTGAGATATCTGTACAAATTTCCCTTTTTTTTCTTTTATTTAATTCCCATTCCCATTCCACCTTGTTCTTTCTTTCTTCCTTTGTTTCTACTTCTCTTCTCTCTTTTTTTTTTTTTTTTTATTTTTTTTAAAATTTTTCATTTAAAATATATTATTTATTTATATATAAAATTAAAAAAAAAAAAAAAACTCCATCAAAATCTTGGTACCAAATGTACAAAAGGAATCCAAGATCATTATTGTAAAATCTTTTAAACTACCTCACTACTGTGATTAAAGTTTCTGTTCTTTATATCAATTAGTCTTATTTATAGACTTGCATGTGAAGGTTTTGAGTGTTGATTTGATTTATTATGTCCCCAAATTATTATCTAAAATATGTAAATTTGAATATTGAAGTTTTTTTTTTACCTTAAATGTTATTATTTATGTCAGTGACATTTAAAAGCTTCTATATCAAAATAATTACTATTCATAATATATAAAAAGAATAAATTAAAAAAATAATATCTCATAAAAATAAAAAAATGTAAATTAAATATCGCATGGTGTTGGCTTGCGATGGTTAAGGGTTGCGATGGTGCTATGTTGGAAATTAAGGGAAACTAAGAATTTCCATGCGTTGGGATCATATTAGGTGTTGAGGATCAACTATGCGTTCTAAGTATGCTATGCGTTGATACCTTAGGCTAGTTGTATGCCTTGAGAATCACCCTAGTGAACGCATATTGAAGGGAATGAACGCATAGGAATGCTGAGATCATAAGGAAAATGTCATCCTAACATGTGGCTGATTGAGAATAAACCTCCTGACTTAAGAAATTGAGGTGGAGGCTTGAGGAGACATGCAAATTTAGTCTCATGCGTTGGCATGATAGAAGAGAGACATCCAGCACTTGCATGGTTCAAACTTGCGTTGGTAGACAACTCAAGCAAGAGGTGGAAGGGGCTGTAGGTTGGCAAACCTTAAGAACAACACATGGAGAAGTAGGTGACAAGCTTGGAAGGCTTTTGGACGCCTATAAAAGGAGGGACGCCCCACTCCAACCTCCACACCAAGTCTCTCAAAGAGCATAAAGAGACGAAAAATAAGAAGAGAGAAATTTAAGTGTGGGTCGGAGTTTCTAGCAAGGACGCGGAGGAGCCAAACTGTCTGGACAATAGCGAAAGGCCAACTTCAAACCACTAGTTCTTCCAAACCACTCGTGCGAATCAGGTGATTTTTGGACTAAAAGTTTCTAAATTAAGTCTAGTTTATGTGTATGGGCTGCCTCGGCAAAATGCGTGGTCAAAATTATGGAAAATCGCGAGGTGCTCACCAGGAAAAAGACAGTCGGGCCAGGAAGAGTAAAATTGATCCACAAGCTTTCACCAAGGAATTTAGGGATGAAACTTTAAGCTATTGTAGTTAAGACATTTTCTCACATTTTTTAAGAAGGAATTGTCTTGAGATAAGGCCTGGAAGTGGTAGTAATCTAAGCTTCAAAACTGAATAGGATCCAACGGTAGAATCAGGGAAATCAGGTGAACTGTGTGAACTCCATAACTTCACTGTGAGTGGTTAATTCTTCCCTTGTTATTTTTGAGCATATTGTAAATTAATATGCTGTAGTTTTGTGTGATGATAAGATAAGGCCTGGAAGTGGTAGTAATCTAAGCTTCAAAGCTGAATAGGATCCAACGGTAGAATCAGGGAAATCAGGTGAACTGTGTGAACTCCATAACTTCACTGTGAGTGGTTAATTCTTCCCTTGTTATTTTGAGCATATTGTAAATTTAATATGCTGTAGGTTTTGTGTGATGATTGGGATGGTCAGAGGTCTAAGGACCTAGAACCTAAGCCCAGAGTAAATCCTTACAGGATGGTCAGGGGACTGAGGAGTCTAGTGCCTGAGCCTGTGGGATAGAGAATCCTTGAATTGGGATGGTCAGAGGGTCGATGGGCCTAGTTTCTGAGCCCATGATAGGAGGAGTTATGTGCACATAGGCTGGTATTATTGTTGTGATATTGCATGTTAAACATCTACCGTGTGTGTAGGTGGATTCGTGAAAGCTTCATGCTTTGTTGGAGGTCCACTTGGAAACCTCATGTTTGTTGTGGAAGATTTATATTTGTGTTACCACTCACTGAGCTTTGTAAAAGCTCATGGTTTGTTTCTATGTTTATCTTGCAGGTAGCTGACGAGTCCAGGTTGCGGGATTGGTTAAGGTCTGCCACAAGCTGAAAAATAACTGTAAATAAGACTGGTTATCGGGATAGGGTTTCCACGTGTATTTTATAATTTGGACTTGTAAACTAGTTTCTATTAAAAAGCATGTAATGTTTTTCTGCTGCAAAAGTACGAAACTAGTAGCTGAGCTAAAGTAGTAACATATTATATCACACCTCACCGCGAGCTCAAGAGCATGGGCTCGGCGCAGGGCGTGACATATAGTGAAACAAAAATTTGAATTGTAAAACTAATGAGAGAAGGGAGATCCAAGTATGTTTCAATGCTAAGGAATACACTCCCACCTAAGCGCCCATAACAGAAGAATGTTGCGGGTTCTATCAACGTTAGAATGAGAACTCTATAATAGAGAAGAAGTTTGATGTTTAAGTTACCTCATATAGAACTTTATTGATGTATTTATAAGAGAATTGATCTAGTTTACAACGTCTTAGACTTAGGATATGAGTTTTTCCTAATTCCAAACAAGTTAGGATTAGGATCAATCACATAGGCATATTTAAAACCAACTCCACTTTATCCTGTTCTTGTCTTTGTCGCCACCTGCCCGAGACGATGCGGAGCGACCGACGTCCTCAAAAATAATATTAATTTTAAAAGGAAAAAGGAGTTTCCACCAATCCTTTTGACAGTGTGATTATATTGAGCACCAAAATAAAGTTAACAATATTTTAATAGAAAGTAATAAAAATGGTATGTGAAAAATAGAGTTGAATTTGCGAGGCATTTGTATACGGGAAAGGTGTTGGCACCTCACAACACCTATTAAATAGGTGGCCAACTTTAAATTATTTGAAAATATTCTTTAAAAAAATATTTTAAATATTGTCTTATTTTATCCCTCATTTCTCTATTATTTGGAAATAAGATCCCAAAAAATAAGTGGAAGAAAATTCTACAATTAGGCCGTATAAGAATTTAAAAAAATTTCACCTCGAAAATGTGAGAAAATATTACAAATTTCTCACATCATAAGATAGCCTTTTAATAAAAGCTTTTTTAAAAGATATTATTTCAGTTAAATTCATTTTATATTTGGTTCAAATTTTGGGCTCTAAAAAATTCTCAACCATCACCCCAAGAATATAAAAAATCAAACATTCAAATATTTCTATATTACCTCATAGAAAATTTTAAAGAACACATCCTTTGGTAAAACAAATTTTTAAGAAAGAAAGGTAAAAGCTTAAAAAAAAAAAAACACTGATAGACACTTCCATCAACTTCACTGCATTAGTCACATCGGCTACAAAACTAGAAATTTTCATTGACAAATAAATCCAGATGATTGCAAACTGCTTCTTCATTTAGGTTATGAAAACCCTTTCGGTCTCTCCTTCAATGCATTATGCAATTTCTTGTAAGTTAAAAAATCTTAACTTGCATCTTCCAATATCCAAAATTTTTTCCATCCAATTTTATGATCCGCTCGAAACTTCTTGGCTGTCATAATCCCATGTCTTCTGAACAAAATGTCTGATACCACTTGTAGGAAATTTATACCTAGATATAAATAAAAAGCAAAAACTAATTTATATCTTACATATCCACTTCATCCCAAAAAAATTAGGATTCATAAAATAGAAAATAACTAAGAGGAAAAAAAAAAGAACGACACTGAAAATATACTGGTTCGTTCTCAAACTCGGGAGTACGTTGACTCTTCTACAACTAGTTCGACTATGATGAACATTATAAAAGATTTCAAAATTAGTGCTATAAATTCCACCAAATAGGCCAACATGAACTATTTGATTTCCTATATCATAATTGGAATTAATAATAAAAAAGAGAAACATTAAAGAAAAGTATCCTCTGTATTCTTGTTCTCATTGCTGCACCAACTGAATAAAACAAAGAGTAATTCTTCAAATTGAAGAATTCCTTTATGCCGAAAAGGTCACGTATCGTCACACTTTTCTTAAAAAAATTGCAGCCACAAGTTTCTTTTTTGATCTGCAGCTCTATTCCCATCACAAACACATGCACAAGAACACACGCGTATACACGCGCACACTTTTGCTGGAAGACCATCAAAATTATATATATATACCAATCTTTTAAATCTTCAACCAAAATAAGAGATACATTTACAGAAATTTAAACAAAAACGTGTAATTAAAGGTTAAGAAACCAAAATTCAAGCAACCACACTAGACTTTAAGTGACCAAACGACCTTAACACTTACAGAAATGTCACCCAAATGTCCATAAACCCACTGCACATCAGTCTTAAACCCCTCCAAAACACAAACATAACATCTAATAGTCATGGGTAAGTCACACCACAACTCTATGAATATAAAGCAAGCATTGGTTTTCTACTATCCTTTGGCAGGCAGAGTTAGAGAAGGGTTTGGTAGGAAGCTGTTTGTAGAATGCATAGGTGAAGGAATCTTGTTCATTGTGGCAAGTGCAGATGTAAATCTACACCACTTTGGTTCTAGTCGTGGGGTTTAAAAGAATTTTATGAGAGTGAGGAATATGTCGACCTAGTTAAGATGTTTCGATGCATCTCTAATCTTTTTTGTCCATTAATTACTTTTTAAAAATATATCCCTTTGAAGGATTGACGTGATAATATGAGTTGTTCCCATTGTTTTTTTTGGCAAAGATGAACATAGGTATTGTGACACTTACAAAAGCATAGGTATTCTTTTCTCTCTTATTTTTGTTGATATTCATATTTATTTTGGATATATTTATTCATTCTATTAAAATTAATTATATTATTAATATCGATATTTATAACCATCAAGATGAGTTAAAAATTATTTTATTATTATTATTATTTTTGAGCAAGTTTATATAGAGATTATTAGTGTTGAATTAACCTAATTATTTTTTCAATTCCAATAAATTAATCCTAACTAATTGATTGATGAAAAAGTGGGGAAAATTAAAAGGATATTTTATTTTTAGAAACTATTTAGGAAAATATTGTTGTTTTCAAACTATTTGTAAGAATATTGTTGATTTTTATTTTTTTTAAATAAGTCGACCCTCGACCTTCCTCTTTCATATTTTTTGTACGTCGAACTTTGAACTCTCGACCTTACCCCAACATTATTATTGAGTCTGTTTAATTTGTAGGGTTGAAGTCTTAGGTGTTATAAATTCGTTTATATCTTTATTCTCAAATATATATATTGTTATGCTTGAATCCTTCCTTTTCTTTCAACTTTTGTTGCTCGTACATAATAACCTTTTACTAATTCTTATTGCATCACTGGATAATATAATTTAGTGGACTTTAAAATGTGATATAATTTATAATTGGTAAATTTAATTTCTTCACTTCTGAAGGTAGACAAGATCAATTAACACCAGGAAATATGTTCAGTCTTTGATGGGGTAGCTAGCCATCATAGCTATGCCACAAGTACCTCGCTTGTCAGTTGAATCACTTTTCATTCTTATGTAACCAGATTCACCCCAGTTAGTGCCCCATGAATTCTTGACAAGCCAATAAGATTTGTGTAAAGCTTCCCATTATATTCACATACAAAATGAGGGACAAAAAGGTAAAAACACCACAAGAGTTAGTTAGAGAGATAGTGGAGTATGAGAATCTGGGGGAAAAGGGCAATTTTGTTGAGGATCCGTTGGAGGTGGGAGCACAGGGGGATTAAATAATTTGGAAGAGAAAGAGAAAGAAGGAAGAGAAGATTTTGGCTGAAAGGTGATTCGACCTTGAGGAGAGGACACCAACATCTCGAAATCCAGGCTGGGACATTTTTTTTTCTTTCTAATTTCCCTGAGTTTGTTGTTCATTTTCTATTCGTCATTTCTTCTTCCTCTGTATTCCATTGCTGTTATTTGACTACTGTCAAGGTTTATAAATAAAAGGATGGAGTGCATTGTTCAATCTTTTTTAATCTTGTTATCTTAATTTCTTGTTAATCGAAAGTGAGTTGAAAAGGAGCAGGGAAGACCGGGGGTTTAACATTTGGTATCAGAGCCGCAACCCTGAGGAAAATGCACACCATGGCCCAAAAACAATTGGAAGAGAGGATGGAGGCTACGGAGAAGGAAATGTTAGGGCTGAAGGAGCACTTTGTTAGCCTGTGCAAGAACTTGGAAAAGCTGACCGAGGAGGTTAGAGAGAATAACATGGCTCGAAAGAAAGAAGAATCAATGCTAACTGAAGGAAGCAATCTCAAGTCGAAAGGGAAGACAGAGGAAGTCGAATCTTCTCATATTCCCAGCGGAAGCAGCTTGGACAAAGGTAAGTATAAATGTTTAGAAATGCCCTTGTTTGCAGGTGACAACCCAGAATCGTGGGTCTATCAAGTAGAGCATTTTGAAATTCATGAGCTCTCTGATGCTGAGAAGGTGAAGGTGGCTGTGATTAGCTTCGCCCTTGATGAAGTTGATTGGTTCCGGTGGAGTAACAACCGGAGGGCCATTACTACATGGGAAGAGCTAAAATGTAGGTTGTTTGAACACTACCGGAGGGTTGGAGAAGGAAGCTTATGCGCTAGGTTATTGAAAATTCGACAAGAGGGTTCATACCAAGAATATGTAAAAAAATTCGTCAACTATTTTGCTCCATTGCCGGACTTATTAGAGGAAGTACTGAAGGATGCATTCTTGAACGGGTTAGAACCAGAGCTGCAAGCTGAAGTGGTTAGCCGGAATCCCAAAACTCTTGACGAGTGTATGAAGGAAGCCAAATTGGTGAATGATCGGAACATTGCACTCAGGCTGGCCTTGAAAGAGTTGGGCCGCAATAGGCTGAACCAGAAAATGGGCCAAATGAACAGAGGGGAATCTAGTGATAAAAGTCAGGGAAAGCCTATGGACAAACCAACCATGAAACAAATCGCATTACCCGTGAAGCCGTTAGTTCCCATTCCTGCAAAACAGAATCTTCCCATCAAGAAGGAGGCCCCAATGAAGAGACTAAGTGACCGCGAATTCAGAGAACGACTTGACAAGGGACTTTGTTTCTATTGTAATGAAAAGTATGCCCCGGGACACCGTTGTAAATTCAAAGAAAATAGAAAACTCATGCTATTTATAGCCAATGAAGAGGAGAAAATGGAGGAAAAGGAGTTAATCGAAGGAGAAGAACTGGTGGAATTGAAGTATGGTGAAGTACAAGAAAAGGTGGAACTATTGTTGAACTCTCTACTTGGATTTTCAGCAAAGGGAACAATGAAACTCAAGGGAAAAATCAGGGACAAGGAAGTGGTAGTCCTCATTGATTTGGGAGCTACTCACAACTTTATCCATCAAGAAACGGTTAGGGAGCTAGAGTTACCATTGGAACAACAAAAGAGGTTTAGGGTGGTGATAGGAAATGGAAGTGAAATCGAGGGAAAGGGTATTTGCAAGGGGGTGGAGCTCACACTCCCAAATTTGATGGTAAAGGCTGATTTCTTGGCTATGGAGTTAGGAAGGATGAACGTAGTTCTTGGAATGCTCTGGCTATGTACCACTGAGTTCATGGGAATCCACTGGCCTTCATTAACAATGGCCTTTTGGTCGAATGGAGCACTTATCGTGTTAAAAGGGGATCCCTCCCCCACTAAGGCTGAAGTTTCCTTTAAAATGCTAAGTAAACAGTGGAATGAGGAAGATATGGACTTCTTGGTAGATTTCCAGCATCTTGAGTTTGAAGACCTTGATGGGACGGAGGAAGGGAGGAAGAAAGAAGACCAACCTGTATTACCTGTCATGATTCAAGCACTATTAGAGTAGAACCAAGATGTATTCAGCTTACCAACTTCATTTCCCCCTAGAAGGGCAGTGACCACCAAATAACCATTAAAGATGGAACCAATCCAATCAATGTCAGGCCCTACAAGTATGGATATGCACAGAAGGAGGAGATAGAGAAACTAGTTCATGAAATGTTGCAAGCTGGATTCATTAGACCTAGCTGAAGTCCCTACTCAATTTACTGGTAAAGAAGAAGGATGGGGGTTGGAGATTTTGTGTTGACTATAGGAGGTTGAATCAAGCTACAATAGCTGAAAAATTCCCTATTCTAGTCATTGAGAAGTTACTTGACGAGTTACACGGGGCTGTAGTATTCTCAAAGCTTGATTTAAAGTCAGGTTACCACCAAATCCGCATGAGAGAGGAAGACATCGAGAAGACAACATTTATAACTCACGAAGGGCACTACGAGTTCTTGGTTATGCCTTTTGGGCTCATGAATGCACCTGCAACTTTCCAATCACTGATGAATCAAGTTTTTAAACCCTTTCTACGTTGCTTTATACTTGTGTTTTTTAATGATATTTTGGTGTATAGTCCAGATGTTTCTACTCATGAGACTCACCTAGGAGTGGTGTTCAACATTCTAAGAGACAATAAACTCTTTGCTAACCAAAAGAAATGTGTATTTTGCCGAGATAGGATACAATATTTGGGGCATTGGATTTCACACTAAGGGGTTGAAGCTGATGGGGAGAAGATCCAAGCTATGGTCAACTAGCCGCGTCCCACGAATGTGACTGAATTGAGGGGTTTCTTGGGGTTGACCGGTTATTATCCGCATTTTGTTCAAGGTTACAGCATTAAGGCAGCCCCACTAACACATTTGATCAAGAAAAATAGTTTGGGATGAGGCTGCCACTCGAGCATTTAAAGACTTGAAGCAGCAGATGGTGTCCTGTCCGGTTCTAGCATTGCTAGACTTCAACCAACCTTTCATTATAGAAACAGATGCCTCGGGAATAGGGGTGGGGTTGTTCTGACTCAAGGAGACAAACCAATAGCCTTTTTCAGCCAAAAGCTCTCACAACGTGCTCAAAACAAATCCATCTATGAAAGGGAATTAATGGCAGTCATATTAGCTGTCCAAAGGTAGCGTCATTACTTATTAGGAGGAAAATTCACTGTGATTTCAGACCAAAAAACCTTGAAATTCTTGGTGGAACAGAGGGAAGTACAATCCCAATTTCAGAGGTGGTTAACCAAGCTTCTTAGCTATGATTTTGAGATACTTTACCAGCCCGATTTGATGAACAAGGCAGCAGATGCCCTGTCTAGAGTCAACCTATCGTCTGAACTTGTTAGCTTATACTCCTCAGCAGTGTTAGATGTGGAACTCATATTAAAGGAGATGGGGGAAGATGAGGAATTACAACAAATCATTGCCTTATTGAAAGACAATCCAGATGGTAAACCAAACTACAAATGGAAAAATGGAAGACTACTCTATAAAGGAAGGTTAGTCATCCTTAAACAATCAACTTTGATTCCCTCTTTATTGCATACTTACCATGATTCCATACTTGGAGGGCATTCGGGTTTCCTAAGGACCTACAAACACATGAGTGGGGAGTTATATTGGCCGGGAATGAAGAGTGATATAAAAAATTATGTGGCTGGATGTGATATTTGTCAAAGAAACAAAACAGAATCTCTAACCCTTGCAGAACTGCTACAATCGTTACCTATTCCCGAGCTAACCTTGGAAGAGTGGACCATGGACTTTGTTGAAGGACTTCCTAGAGCAGGGGGCTTTGATTCCATCTTAGTAGNGTTTTTAAACCCTTTCTACGTTGCTTTATACTTGTGTTTTTTAATGATATTTTGGTGTATAGTCCAGATGTTTCTACTCATGAGACTCACCTAGGAGTGGTGTTCAACATTCTAAGAGACAATAAACTCTTTGCTAACCAAAAGAAATGTGTATTTTGCCGAGATAGGATACAATATTTGGGGCATTGGATTTCACACTAAGGGGTTGAAGCTGATGGGGAGAAGATCCAAGCTATGGTCAACTAGCCGCGTCCCACGAATGTGACTGAATTGAGGGGTTTCTTGGGGTTGACCGGTTATTATCCGCATTTTGTTCAAGGTTACAGCATTAAGGCAGCCCCACTAACACATTTGATCAAGAAAAATAGTTTGGGATGAGGCTGCCACTCGAGCATTTAAAGACTTGAAGCAGCAGATGGTGTCCTGTCCGGTTCTAGCATTGCTAGACTTCAACCAACCTTTCATTATAGAAACAGATGCCTCGGGAATAGGGGTGGGGTTGTTCTGACTCAAGGAGACAAACCAATAGCCTTTTTCAGCCAAAAGCTCTCACATCGCTGTCTCTTATACACATCTAGATGTGTATAAGAGACAGCTGCAGGACTGCTACAACCGTTACCTATTCCCGAGCTAACCTTGGAAGAGTGGACCATGGACTTTGTTGAAGGACTTCCTAGAGCAGGGGGCTTTGATTCCATCTTAGTAGTGGTTGATAGATTGAGCAAATATGGACATTTTATCCCCCTCAAGCATCCATTTTCAGCAAAGCAAGTAGCAAAAAATCTTCATACAAGAGATCATCAAGCTTCATGGCATTCCTAAGTCGATTACTACTGATAGGGATAAAATCTTTTTGAGTAATTTCTGGAAAGAAGTTTTTGCAGCCCTAGGAACCAAATTAAGAAGAAGTACAGCTTTCCATCCTCAAACAGATGGACAAACTGAACGTGTAATTCGGTGTTTGGAGACTTATTTAAGATGTTTTTGCAATGAGCAACCTAATAAGTGGAATAAATGGCTGGCTTGGGCAGAGTATTGGTATAACATCACCTTCCATGCATCAATAAGGACTACCCCATTCCAAGCGATCTATGGGAGGACTCCCCCATCGTCAATACATTATGGGGAAACAAAATCCAGCAATGACAGTGTTGACAACCTATTAAAGGAACGGGACTTGGCTTTGAATGCACTTAAGGAGAATCTAGAAATTGCATAGAATAGAATGAAAAAGCAGGCCGACCAGCATAGACGTGAGCTGACATTTGAGGTAGGAGATGAAAGTTTTCTCAAACTAAGACCTTACAGACAAAGATCACTAGCATAAAGGAAAAGCGAGAAGTTATCTCCAAGGTTCTATGGTTCGTATCAAATAACTGAAAAGATAGGAGAAGTGGCGTATCGACTGAATCTACCACCAGAGGTAGTGATACATGATGTATTTCATTTTTCTCAACTTAAGAAAAAAGTGGGTAAGTCACAATACATACAGCCATTACCCCCTATGTTAACTGAAGAATTTGAGCTACAGGTTGTCCCTGAAGTGGTGCTTGGAGTAAGGTGGAATGGAGAACTAAACACACAAGAATGGCTTATTAGATGGAAGGGTCTTCCAGATAATGAGGCCACATGGGAGTCGGTAACGAACATCAAGCAACAATTTCTATCCTTCCACCTTGAGGACAAGGTGCATTTCTAAGGAGGGACAAA
Organism: Benincasa hispida; assembly: GCF_009727055.1. Classification (NCBI taxonomy): domain Eukaryota; kingdom Viridiplantae; phylum Streptophyta; class Magnoliopsida; order Cucurbitales; family Cucurbitaceae; genus Benincasa; species Benincasa hispida. The sequence goes on along the minus strand of NC_052358.1, from coordinate 33,017,411 downwards.
AAGTTAAAAACACCACAAGAGTTAGTTAGAGAGATAGTGGAGTATGAGAATCTGGGGAAAAAGGGCAATTCTATTGAGGATCCATTGGGGGTGGGACCACAGGGGGATTAAATAAATTGGAAGAGAAAGAGAAAGAAAGCAGAGAAGATTTTGGCTGAAAGGTGATTCGACCTTGAGGAGAGGACACCAGTATCTCTCGAAATCCAGGATGGGACATTTTGTTTTTCTTTCTAATTTTCCTAAGTTTGTTGTTCATTTTCTATTCGTCATTTCTTCTTCCTCTGTATTCCATTGCTGTTATTTGACTACTGTCAAGGTTTATAAATAAAAGGCTAGAGTGCATTGTTCAATCTCCTTTAATCTTGTTATTTTAATTTCTTGTTAATGGAAAGTGAGTTGAAAAGGAGCAGGGCAGACCGGGGGTTTAACAATTTGTTGCTAGCTTGCCTATACCCAACTATTGCCACTCCATGATTGAGTTGTTTTCCACAATTGCCTGAGAAGACACCACCAGAATAGAACTGAAAATCATATCCCCCTGCATCAATTGCTAAAGAGACTGGCTGGTTAGCAACGACTGCTTTTAAGCTTTTCTCATCATTGGCAGGCACTTTTTCATATCCACTTATTTCCACGGTGTGGTTTCTCACTTTTTGTTTATTACATGTAGATTCAATTCCCCTGTATGGATATTCTGTTTCTGTAGTGAGTCTAGTTTTCTTGATGAATTGAAATGCTTTGTCCATGAAACCACCATTGCATCCCTGGTTCCCCGAGGCCACATCGCAGTCCACAAGCTCTTGTTCTGATAGAGACATCAATTTTCCTGTTTTTATTTTGTTGATGCCTTCCACTGCTGCTACTGCAGAGAATGCCCAACAGTTCCCTGTGTTAAAAATTCATAACTGGTGAGTTTGTTCGAATACGAAGGGATGACTTACAATGGATAGAGGAGGGTAGGGTAGTTAGGGAAAAAAAACTCAAAATCAGACGAAAAGAGAACATTTTCATACTGATTACTGATTAGTTAGATGAACGAGTGTATTATGAGTTCGTACCACATTGGCCTTGATTATTTATTGGAGTAACTGCACCTTCCTTTCTCCAGTTAACATTAGTAGGCAAATGTACCATATTTCCATATCTAAAGCATGTATCAGGAAGCCAATCAGTTTTGTACCCCAAGTAAGTCTCCTTAAACTCATCATTTGTGAGATCTACTAAGTTATTTTCAGCTAGAGTATATGAATGATCCAGAGAATTGAAGTTGTCAATGTACTGAACATTCAACTGATAAATTGTGAATCTCCGCTCCCACTCTTCTCTACTCTTGTATTGTCGACCGTATTTACTCATCCATTTCTGGTACCTGCCTTGTAAGTCACCAGAACTAGATCCTGGGGGGTAGTCCATTGCCATAAATTCCATTGTGGGTGTCCAGATAACCCAGAGAATTAGAGACATCAAACCCACATTCCAAATCATTCTATATGCTTCCATGGCTCTTTTTTTTTAAATTGCGAATCAAAAGTCTGTTTCCGTTCTCCACATTGACGTCTAGTTATATATTGATCCATTCTTAACTGCAAGCGGATGAAGTTTTGATGCATGAGAAATTCTTGGATTCATGTATTTCACACCTTGAAGTTTCATTAAGGGCTGGTCTGTTGTTTCATCTTTCCAGCACGACAAGAAAAGGGGAAACATATAGTTCTGCTTTAGATAGATGGCCACAAGAAGAAAATAGATCAATTGGTGCTGCACTTCCATCGTAGAAAATGGTTTGGGTGTACTACATAATAATGCAAGTGTTCTTTTAGGTAAAGTTATAAAATCTCATTTCAAAAAAGGTGAGAAATGAATAATCATTTTTTTCTCGAAAATAAGTAAACAAAAAATGAGAAATGAGAAATATAAGAAATAAAAAGTGGCAGCCGATGCACGCTGCAGTGACCGCCGCTCCCTCTCTATCACACCTCACCTCCACGAACAATCAGAGTTACTTGTCTTTGAACATTTTTCCTCATAGACTCTGTGATTCAGCCCCTAACCCCTGCCGTTGGTGAGATCGTGCTGCCATCGCTCATTTTTCAGGTTCTCAAGGTTTTAATTTTTATTTTTATTTGCCATTGCTTTGGAATCAACCTTCTGGGATTTGAAACAGGGGTTGTTCCTTGATTTATATGCTACCATTTTTTGTGATGAGTGTTTTATCGTCTCTTAATTAGGATCGTACATAATGTTAAATCTGTTTCATGATCTATGGGTTTCCTGTGAACCATTTGCAGAATGTTTTGATAAACAATTATGTGCTACAACATAAGAATTCTCCTTTTCATTCTAGCATGAATATGGGAAGAACAAAGACTTCTGCATTTCTACTCGGTTTCCATCAATTTTTGCGACAATATTCTTCGATCCACTCAATATCTCCATCACAAGCCCTTCAAGAGAGCATTAAAGCTGCAGTTGAATCAAAGTCATATAAGAAACTTCCAGATTTGTTTCCTTCTTTGCGAGAAGCTTTCCATAACCCCAATCTTTTCTTGTTTCTCTCTACTTTTCCTGTTAACGTAAGAACACAAATTGTGGATGAGATATTGCAATCTTTAATATCTATTAAACCTCGCTCAAGATCCCAATTTGTCCATGTTTCTTTGTTTTTCTACACTCTTTAAAGCTCTTCACCCTTTCCCCTCTCTCTTCCAGTCCTCTAGAGGATTCTCCACTCTGGTTATGTCCTTGCCCCGCAGACCCATCTTCTCATCTCTTCTGCCTGGCTAAAACAACGTAGCCAGTCTAAATCTGTTGCTAATATCTTGATGGATATGCGGTCAATTGGGTACAAGCCTGACAGTAACATATGTAATTATATTATATCCTTTCTTTGTGCCACTGATGAATTAGCAGAGGCTTTTCAAGTATTGAAAAGTATAGGAGGGGCAGGGTGTTTTCCTGACTTGGAGAGTTATGGCACCTTAATTAGTGCAGTAACAGCTGTTAGATGGACAGACAAGGCAGTGTAATTACTAAAAGAAATGGTTTTAAAAGTTAAATTGACACCAAGACAAGGAACGATTATCAATGTTGTGGTTGCTTTACGAGCAACCACTTCCACACGGTCGACCGCTTTCAACTTCTTTCATTTTTTTTGTGGGTCTAGAGTAAGCAAAAAACATATACTAGTAGAAGAGGATCATTCATCATATCCAGGGTGTATCAATAATTCAATTTAGGATTTTCATAGCGATTGCTAATGATAGGTGATCGATCGCATACTAGTGAGTAGCGATCATTTTGTGGAGGTAAATGATCGTTTATCCAAATGTAAATGATCGCTGATGGAATAGTACGCAATCGTTTATTAAAAAGTAAGCAATCATAATCAAATGGTAAGCAATCGTGTATCCAAACGTAAGCGATCGTTGATCCAATACTCCGTCATAACATACCTGAGCTCAGCAATTGCGTACTATTTTCTTAGTAATTGGTTAGATTTTATTTTAGATTCAAGTGCAATTCAAACTTGATTGTCTATACTTGGCCTTTAAAGGGACAATGATGTTACTTCGCACATTTGTGCATTATGGTGGGGAGTAGAACTAGACCGATAGTAATTATGTTGGAGGTTCCATGGAACGATTAAAGATTAGAAGTGATATAACTTGTAGTGAACTTGGGTCTTCTGCATCAACGACTTAATATCAATAAGGATATGTTACAATCTATTGGTCCCAGCTCCTTCAATTGATATAACGGATGTCTACCTTAGATTTTTTTGTTTTTGTTTTGTTTTTGTTTTTTGGGAAGGAAGTGATGCATCCTAGATGTTGTTGTTTGTATCTGTGATACCGAATGATAATCATGGAGTCGACATTGATAATACGGATTCACATGACAATCCTACTATTCCAACCATTCCAACGAATTAGAACTTTTATTTTCCAACCACATCCGACACATGATATTCCAAACATGTATGCACTCGATGAGAACATCGAGTTGTGTAATTTGGCGATCACAGAAATGATCCATGAGGTGGATACAATGATGTTAAGTTCAATATCCGATCGAGATGTGCACCATAACCTGTCCCAACATCATTTGTTCAATCGAGATGTACACCACAGGCAGTCCCAACACCATCTGTCCATGTTCCAACCCCACCTGCTCTCATCTCATCAGTGGCAATGCTCTCTGCTCCAACACATTCGAATGTTCCAACCCAACAATTTGTTGATGTACCTAGACCATGATGGACTGACTTATGATGACATTATCAAAGTACGTCATTATTGTTTGAATGACATTGACTTACAGGTCGGTTAAATTTTCTTTTGCAAATATGATTTGTTGGTTAAATTGTCAATGCTTGCAATAAGAAAGAATTTTGATTACTAGGTAAAGAAGTCAAAGAATACCTTGTTAACTATCCAACGTGTAGATAAGAGACATAATTGGAGAACTCGTGCAAAGAGATTGGAAGGAAGTGATTGTTTCAAGGTGACGAAGTACCTAAGCGAACATACATGTGCACTTGAAGTTAGGAACTTCGATAATCGACAAGTTAAGAGTTGGGTTATTGGACACTTAATTAAGTCCAAGTATGAACAAGTCGATCGGTCATACCATCCAAGGGACATTCGGCAAGACTATGGAGTAATTATTATAAGCTATGAATGGGCCTATCGTGTGAGAGAGTAGGCATTAGTATACGCATGAGGTTGCCAAAAGGATCTTACACCATTGTTATTGCATATGGTGAAGCATTTAAGTTTGCAAATCCATATATTGTGTTTTAGGTTGAAATTGAAGACGAATAATATTTTAAGTATGTCTTCATGACATTCATGAAGGGATCGAATCCTGTGTGGAAGCGATTGATCGCCTATACTTTTAGTTATTGTTTCGAAAAACAGAAAATTCAGAGAAGATTAAACATTTAAACTAAACATGCTTTTACTGTGAAGAATCTCGAGGAAAAATATATTACCTTTAAAGACTAAATATTCAATATTCTCCAATTCTTCAAATAACATGATCTAAACAACTCTTCTTGGATCTCGAACAAGACACTGCTACAAGTCTTCTCTGCTATTCTTCGGCAAGGATTTGGGTTTGCGGGAACCAAATTCTTTGAAGCTGTTGGGAAGATTTATTTATTTATTTTTTTGCAAAGAAATCTTTTTCTCTGTGTTCTTTGAAACTTTATAGAGAGTTGTATAGAGAAACTTCTTTCTCCAAATGCAGAGAACTCCCTGCATAATGAGAGAGGGGAGTTAAATCCCTTCACCATTATCTTCAACTCCTTTGTAACTGCACTAGAGTTATTATTTAATTTAATAAAAAAATCAAATGAGATCAAATTAAATAATTTATTAATTAGTCTAATTCATTAATTTTAATTAAATATAATATATTGAATTAAATATTGAATTTGAATCATATTCAAATGTATTTTTATCTCATAACCTATAGTTTTAATGTGTATCTCATTCACATTAAATTTAACCGATAGTTTTAATATGAATCTCATTTATATTATTTAATATTTGAATCTTATTTAAATACATTATTCTCTCAAATTTATATAGATTAAATTTGAATCTTATTCAAAATTAACTTTATAATATAATGTATATACATTATATTAATTGTATCACATACAATTAAAATATATTCCCTTATAATTGAATAATTCAAACTCTTCCAAAACTAAATAATCATTGGTTTACCCTTAGTGAGTTAGCAGGGGACCTAATGAACCTCTAAATTAGAAGTTCCAATGATTCAAGATTAATTAATTAAACTCTTTAATTAAATTAATTAGCATTCATTAATTATAGGTTGTGCTTCTAAAAACCCATAGTTGCACTTTTCGCACTATAGAATATTTTTCTGTCTATGGATATAACCATTACAAGTAGTGAATTTTTCACAATTTGTTCATAATTACAATTGGGTCAAATTATCGTTTTACCCCTATAATTACCTTTTGCTCCATAAGTCCCATTGATCCTTTAATAAACAACTTGTTTATAGTTCAACTATAAACAGAATCCTTCTCGGGCCAATGAGAGAGAGGGCCCCATTGTTTAAAATCTGGAGTCAGCACTTAAGGGAAAAATTTATCTACTTATTCTCAAGTCAGAAAGGAGTGAATTTCATCTAGTGTAGCTATGTTCCTAACTTCCCACTCAGTCTTGTTCCCAAAATGATAGACTTATTGAATCAGCGACTCGGGTCACTCTCATTAATACAAATCAAAGAACAAACCCTCATAGACAGGAGTCCATAACTCACTCAAAATGAAGATCGAGTTACACATGATCATCCTATGAAATATTAATCACTTCAGTCAACGATGTTACAAAGAAAGATTAATTATTTGTGGTCCAGTCTTATACAAACTCTTTGTATATGATACCCTCACTACACGTCTATACATGAACGAATTGGATCAAATCGTTTGTAATGTTTACAAAGTGGGTCATATCCACAGTCTCACTATGATAAGGCACCCAACCTTATCCGTACACTATAGACCTTTTAGGTTATTACTTGAATATGATCTATCCGTATGTCAACCACAACTATTCATGTTATATTAAATAACTTTATATCTTAGTTCATTTAATTGACTTACGCAGGTCTAATTGTAAAATAAAACAACTCCTTATTATATTAAATAAATGAATTTTGTTTATACATTACAAACAACAAGATTTAGGACATAAACCACCAGCAATTCGGGCCGTGTATCTGTATCTGTCTTGTGGTTGTTGTAGATGACATTCACCTTCATAAGAAGTATAAGGGTATGTTGTTAATACCGAGGTGCATTGATGGTAATAACAATATATGCCTTATTGTGTTTGACATTGTCGATGGTGAGAATGATTCATCTTGGACTTGGTCTATGGCATACTTGAAAGCTGCGATCAGTGAAATTTCAGAATTGGTCATGATATCTAATCGTCAAAAGTCCATCGAGAAGGTGATCCTATGAAATATCAATCTAATCAATTTACAGATTTACAAAGAGAGATTAAATATTTCGTGGTCCAATCTTATACCAACCCTTTGTATAAGATACACCCACCTACATGTCTCCACATGAACGGTTTGGATCAAACTATTTGTAATAATTACAAAGTGGGTCGTATCCATAGTGTCACCAGGATAAGACACCCAACCTTGTCCATATACTATAGACCTTTAAGTTATTTCTTGAACATAATCCACCTGTATATCAACTATATATTGTCCAAGACTACATGTAATAACCTTGAATTTTTCTAGTTAATGGATAAATTAATATTGCATATTTAATAACTAAATTAATTAATTAATTATGATGCTTTAGGGTACAAATCCCAATAGGGCTTTAGCCATTCACTCAATACAGAAAAATAATAAAAAAATTAGTAAAAATGGTCATCTAATTAAAAGAAAATTCAACTCAACATGCCACTTCATTTAAAATTTGTCAATTCAACATACCATGTCACTTTTTTGTGGGTTTATCACTAATTTGGGGTGAAAAAGACCTAAAATCGTGGGTTTTTTTTTGGCCTAGAAGTGTCATTTTTGTTCTAGGTTTCTTTTCGTTTGGAGTTGTGGGTGTAGGATTGTATCAGCAACAGCGGAAGCATAAGGATCATCTAAGCACTTTAATTCACTAAGTTTGGCAAAATATAAAGCATGCTCTTGTAAAAAACAAGTGAGTTTCAAGACATACCTCTTGTAGAACTTCTTCAAAGCTCTTTCTCCAACTGCTAGGGGTGTCTGGTTTGGGTTAAAATTTTTTAAAAATATTAAATTCGGATTGGGTCTCGGGTTACCCCATTTCATGGTCGGGTAGACCAGACCCAAACATAAAACTGGCAGATCGTATAGCATTACTCAACGATGTGAAGCATTTGGTAAACGATTATATAGTATTGGGTAGGCGATCGTATAGCATTGGATAGGAGATCGTGTAACATTTGATAAGTGATCGTATAACATTTGGTAAGTGATCGTATAGCATTAGGTAGGTGATCATATAGAATTTTGTTACTCAGCGATCATGTAACATTTGGTAAATGATCGTGTTGCATTTGGTAAGCGATCGTATAGCATTGAGTAGGTGATCATATAGCATTGGGTAGGCGATCATATAACATTTTGTTACTCAGCGATCGTGTAGCAGAGCTCAGTGATCGTATAGCTGAGCTCAATAATCGTATAGCATTTGGTAAGCGATTTGTATAGCATTTAGTGGACGATTGTATAGCATTGGTAGGTGATCGTGCAACATTTTCCAATTGGTAAGCGATCGTACAGCATTTAGTAGACGATCGTATAACATTGGTAGGCGATCGTGTAACATTTTTCAATTGGTAAGCGATCGTGTAAAAGAATCGGTGACCCAACTCGGCCCAACCCAGAAATTTTGGGTTGGGTGACCCTTCAAAAATGAATTAATAAGGTTCATTATTAGCCAACCCGAATTTTTGGGTTGGTCCACAAAATTCTCCCAATCCGGTCTAACCCGGACTATGTACACCCCTACCAGCTGCTATCTTCTCCGAATCTGATTGCAGACCACCTCAAGATCTTCTCCACTATTTTCTTGGTACTCTAAATTGAGTTGACTCAAAAAAAGCTTGAATCAAGGGATGAAGAAGAAAAGCTCACAACAGCAATCTTGGTGAAGAACCCTTTCTTTAACTCGAATTTTTTCTAAAATTCTCTATAGATTGCATGCCTGATTTTCACTCCAATCTTTTCATTATATTGCAGATCAACTGCAAAGAAGAGAGTTGCATGAGTTGCAACTCATGCTTGGAGAAGCCAAGGCCAAGAAGATGCTATTTGTGTGAGCTACTTGAAAGATGGATAATGGAAAATCTACATTTTCCATTTTGTGTTTTGCTTTTCTAAATTTCCAATTTTATCATAAAATCAACAATGATTTTATAAAATCTATTTTGATTTTAAACTAAAAAAAATAATTAATTTAATAAAACTTAATTAATTTAATATCAAATATTAAATTAATTTTAACACATATCCAACTTTATATATTTAAATCACACTTAAATATATAAATTCTCCTATTCCGTTTAATTTTCAAATTAAACATGTATTTATATCTCGTATAATTACTAATTCCCTTAATTTTAATTTGAACAATTCAAATTAACTTATCACACTATTCTAGAGCTAGTCTATTACGTGCTAGTAGGGGGACCTCACGGAACTAAAGATCATGGGCTCCAACGATCCCACATTAATTGACTAAACTCATTAGACCAGATTAATACCCATTCATTAACTAATGGGTCACTCCACTAAAGCCCATAGTTTCACTCCCCTCACTGTAGATATATTATATCCACATGATTTAACCATAATCGGCTGTTCGTAATAACGACTGGGTTAAATATCTGTTTTACCCCTAAGATTACGTCTTATTTCTCAAGTTCCTACTGATCCTCTAATGAACAACTGGTTTGTGATCCAATTACTAAACCAAATTCTCTCAGCCTAGTGAGAGGGTGGGACCCCTTGTTCAAGACCTAGATTCAATGCTTGAGACAACAACCTTTCTCCTATCCCTAAATTGGGTAGGTGTGAACTCCATCTTGCACCCTATGTCCCCAACTATCTATCCGGTCTTACTCCTAAACTGGGAGTCTTATTGAGTTGGCACTGTTAAGCCAACCCTCACCTATGCAAATCTAAAGGCAATCCCGAATAAACAGAAGTTCATAGTTAGCTCAGAATTAAGATCGAGTTACCTAGGTCATCTAGGTGAAATAATCAGTCTTATACAGTAAACAACGTTATAAAGTAAGAATGACTTATTTCTTGGTCCTGATCTTATGCAAACTCATTGCATAGGACACCCCCACTCCTCATGTAGCACTTTACAACTTTTTGTAATAACTACAGAGTAGGCTGCATCCAATGGTGTTACGAGAATAAGGTACCCAACCTTATTCATGTACCATAGATCATTTTGACTATTTACTCAAACCTGATCCACTTTTATGTCTCTACATAAAGTTCAAGTACTCATACAATAGTCATGAGTCTTAGTTTATTGGATTTAGACTTTCATATAATTTATGAAATCGATAATAAGTATATTGATTATAGAAAATGTTTATCATTTTACAAACTGCGAGTTTTAGGACATAAAACCCAACAGTGAGCTTAACCAAGATTTATACCATGAATACCAAAAGACCAAAAAGGGGTAAGGTGTCAATGCTAGTAGTTTTCAGGACAAGGACGACTCTATTATCATGATCCATGGTGGTCAATACAGTAGTTTCTGAAAGGGATAGGGCTCCAGACGCAGAATTCTTTCCTCACCTCCTTGTCGAGATCGAGCATAAATGTCGGGGGTGATTTCGTCCATCATTTGGTTATCGTCGTGGCACCCCTCGTAAGGAAATTTTATATAAATATTATGGACGGTTCTATGACATTCTTTGTTCGTGGTCGGTCAATTGTCATTTAATTCCTCCACTATTAACAAATTCTTTGGTCTGCCTAGTATAAATTAGGATGAGTACAATAGAGACATTGTGAGCAAATCGATCTTGACCGTCAATTGGATTTTTACCACATTTGCAGGTTTTCCTATTGAAATTCAAAAGCACTATCAGTAACCTCTCTAACCAACTCTTCTAATGACTTACTCGATTCAGAAGGTTGATCTTGCATCGACTCTCAGATGTAGTGTAGTCTTGAGCGTATGAGCCTTTCTACCACCCTTGGTATTCACAGTCAAAGGACTCCTTTGATCAAAGATAATACGACTCAAAATCTAAATGACTAGAATACCCCTCTTTGCTGTAACCACTTGTATCTGGACCCCACTACAATCTCGAGGATGCTGGCATATAATACCCCACAAACGAGCAATTGTTGGACACGTTTGCTTGCTGCGGTCTTCCTACAACCATATGACCAACCAAACAAGCTACCTCAGTGAGTTAACAGTCTAGGTCCTCACCTTTATTGGCTTTTTCGCTCTTAATCTTAAATTAATTAATTACTATTTTGATGATAATAATTCTGAATTAATTTACTAATAAATTGAATATTTTGAAGGATCTATTGCGTAGGGTTTGGAATAAAGATTCCAATGTAATTTCAATAATTTAAATCATAGCTCAATGAAGAAGTTATAACCAAAACAAAAGTTGGAGAAAAATCTTATCCAGTGAAGTTAGATAATTAAGAGTGAAGCTCACTTACCTTTTGTGAAGACGTCAAGCTCGTCTCCCAAACTACTGTGAGTTCTGGCCATCATGGAGATAAGTTATTTTGCCTCTGCATGGGTCTTATTTATCAAAACTCCTCTATTTGTCGCATCTATCATGCTTCTACCATTTGGTATTCGTCCTTAGAAATATTGAATAAGAAGCTCATATGAGATTTACTGGTGCAGAAAACTGGCACAAATGCGCTTGAAATGCTCCCAATATTCACTCAAAGTCTCGCTAGCTATCTGAATTATCCCGTAAATATCTTTCCTTATGCCCATCACCCTTGAAATGGGGAAGAATTTCTCTAGGAACTTTTTCTTGAGATCATTCTATGACATGATTGAGCCAAAGTGTAAGAATTTCTCTAGGGCAATACCCTCATGTTCAACTGCTCCTGTGTCACTCCGTGAGGCTTCATCTCGTCACATACAATATGGAACTCGTTTAAGTGTTCATGGGGATCTTCACCTGCACTTCCACAAAAAAGCAATAAATGTATAAGCCCAAGCTTTAATTCAAGGCTACTTGTAATCTCGACGTAAGTGATGCAAATGGGCTATTGAGCCATGTCGAGCTTTGCAAGCTCTCTCAATGTTCTTTCAGTTGTCATCATCTCTTTAAGGGCTTGGATATTAACTAGATTAGCTTGGCCTTCTGCTTCTCGAGCCTCCCTTCTAAGTCAATGTTCCTCAAGGTTAGTATCTAAAGAAAAAAACAAACAAACAAAAAGAAAAAACTGTAGGCCACAACCTCTGAGGGTGTATTTGGCGTAGAGTTGGGATGAGTTGAGTTGATAATAATTGTTCGTGTGTTTGGGGTGCAAAGTTGAGTTGAGTTGGTGTAGGAAGTCTATGCTTGTGGTGCATGGTTAAATTATGGATATTTGATACAGTTTTTTAAAACCTAAAAAACATGCATTTTTATGCTTTTTTTTTTGTTATTGTTTTTCTGTTTAACTTTTTGTTCTACCATTCAACTACACATATACTTTCCTAAAATCTTAATGCTTATTTGAGATGTGAACTCAATAAATAAATATATTTTACGATTTTCTACATGTAACTGTAACGACCCGACTTTTCAACATTTACTAACAGAGCATTACCACATGCGTGCAGACCTTAGGTAAAAATTTTAGCCATTTGCTCAAATAAAAATAAAATGATCTCATATGTCAAATAAAATTAAAAAAATTCCACTAAGACAACTCAAAACATTTGTTTGAGGTCCCCGAAAAACATAAATTTAAAACTAGAAAACATTGAAGAACTTAAAATTTTAACATAAAAAGTTCTAGAATTTCAAATACCAAGACTCGTTTCAAACATAAAAAATATGAAAACATGAGCGGAAACTTCTGTCTAGTCCCAAGGGCACGGTTACATATTTTTCTTGTCATTCACCAGTCCATCCTTGCCCTTACCTAAAAAACATATCATAAGAAAGGGTGACTATGGAATACTCAGTAGGTGACCCACTACTAGGCCCACTAGTGAATTTGTTAGCCTTCCTATCTGGGCATCGGTATACATGTTATAACATGACAGTCATGGTGATCCCATAGGAACACAAATTATGGCAGTCTAGTGGTCCCGAAGGAACACAAATCATGACAGTCTAGTGATCCTGTAGGAACACAAATCACGACAGTCTAGTGAACTCGAAGGAACACATATCATGACAATCTAGTGAACTCAAAAGAACACATATCATGGCAACCTAGTGAATGCGAAGGAACGCACAGTCTAGTAAACGCGAAGGAATACAAATCATAGCAATAATGGTGATCCCTTAGGGACACCAAATCAGTCATAAATGGTGAACCCGAGGCAAATCATAGCAAATTATTCGGATGTACATTGTCCGATAGGAGTGCTAACAGTCACCATCAGTCCAACATGCAATATACAACATTCAAATTTCGTATCAAACCATAAATATGTTATCATGATCTTAGTAGCATAATTCATAGGTTTTCGGAACACCTTCAATAGTCCATCCATTGGCAAATCATAGCAAATTATTCCATCACAATAATATCATGTATTCACGTGTATACGCAATATTAACATCAACTTAGTTAGGGTACCTTATTCGAAGACGAACTAGTAATAAACCACTTACCATGGAATTAAGTCCAAATAGCTAGCAATTTAACTTCGCAAAACCTTGAATCCTGAATAAATCCAAAAATATAAACCAAAATTAAATCCAACATTTAGGGCATAATTTCAATCACAACTTGACTCGAACGTCTCTAAATTACTTACCTAACTCGTTGTTTGATCCAAAATCACTTCAAAGTTTCAAAATCAATATGTTCTAACAACTATATCACCAAAACCAATCTTTAACTCTAATGGACAGTAGTTTCAGACCTTCTAATCCAACTTCTAAAAATCATGATTTAAACAAAAGTTAAGCCAACACTTAAGGGATATCCAAAAATTCTCAATAAAGACCCTAAACCTTACAAAAAATGATGCCGAACAATTTTAATCTTGTCGGAAAGCACCTTGAGCATCTATAAAACCCAATTTCAACATCAAAACAGTATGAGTAAGCCAAAACTCAAACCAAAATTTGATGGGTATTCGATCTTTCAAGAAAACCTATAAAATACCAAATAACTTACCCAAAATATCAATTTTGGTGGCAGTGGCAACCATATACGTGTGGTGAACGTTGCTGTCAGACGGGAAAATTTTATAGGATGGTAGTTGGTAGTGAGAGTCTTGCATGAGGAGGGTAAGAGAAAGAAGAGGGGTTTTTCAGTTTTACAGATTCTATTCAGCAATGATTACGGACAAACCAAAGCTCCAAACAACAATCCAACTGTTCAAAACAAGATCCTATATTTCCCAAACAGACTGACTAAATTTTAGCACAATCCAATGGTTAAACTCCACCAATAAAAATTTTTGTAGACGGTGTTGTTAAAAAACCAAACTGCTGTCTTTCTCTCCAATTTTCTGCCTCTTTTCACTCTCCTTTAATTTCAAATATCCCAATTATTTCATTTTCTTCAAATTTTGAAAAGACAAATCCAATATTTTATCACAATATCTCCAAGATCTTCAAAGATTCTAGGAAATTAATAAATCAATTAGCTTCTCAAATTACCTTAATTTACACTCCAAAAACCAAAATCAAAGGGCATAAAATCATCAATTTGATACAAATTAAATTCTTTCAAATATTTAAATCAATTTAAAATCACATAAAATTAATTATCTTCTCAATTGTTTTAAGTTGGTTCCAAAATCCAAAAGTTGAAGGAAATTAAATCCCAACAATTTAAGATAATTAACCCCAATTTATCCGGAACTTGGAATGTTATAGTAACTATTGCATTTAATGCAGACGAAATACTATTATTGTTATCAACAACCCTACAACATACTTTAACAATCATGAATCGTATGAGTTGAATATGCAGAAAAGATAGGGTTGCCATAAAAAATATATTATTCATGCATAAAAAAAAAATATTATTCATTAAGATAGTCAAGCTAGTTAGACAGGTGAAAGCATTGAAAATATTGGAGGGAGGGAGAAAGAGTTGGGGTGAGTCGGTAACATTAACCAACTCAGCTCTATTAGCGCTTAGAATTGACTACATTTGTTAAAGATTATTATTGCTTGTTGGGTTGTTGGTTGTGTTAGAAAATATCTTACAGAATATCTCATGCATTGCTGAGTCTGCAGATATTTACTTTCCTTATCTGTTTTTTTTTTTCCCATCTTATTTGCCAAGGGATTATTTCCTTATCATGCTTTGCTGATTGAATGGGTCTAATTTTCTTTTCTATTGTGCCTTTTTAAGTGCAAGGTGTGGTCTTGCTATGGTTTCCGCTCTTGATCATTGTTTCGTGAAGAATCTTGTTTCCGTGAGGGCCGATTGTCAAAATTGTGTTACAAGATCATTGTTAATCTTGAAGTTACTCTTGTGACCATTGTTGGAGTGAGCTTTGCGAGAAGGTTACTTTGGTCTTAGAAAGAGCCTAAGATTTCATCATTATCGGATAAGAGATTATCTAACTAAGGGGGCCTAAATTAATCAAGTGAAAGATTTTTTCACAAGAAGGTGAAAAGATTACGATAGAGAGGACGTCTTACGCTTAGAGGGAGCCTAAGTGATTATTTACTAATATTCTCATACTTTTGGGGAGACTAAGTTTCCTTGAAAGAAGAGCTCACATGTAGGGGAGCTTAAGTATTCGTCATTGAGTTAAGTTATTTGTATGTCACTGTAATTATTAGTATATCTACGAATAAGTACAACATTGTAATTACATAATTACTTATTATTAAAAGTATCTTTCCACGAGTACACTACTCCCCATACATAGGTGGTATTTCATCGAACTAGGTTACCAAATTTTATGTTTGGTTATGTTTGGTTATCTCTTTTCTATCTGTTGTTCTTGCAAGTGTTGATACATCATGTGTGACATAGTTATCTTGTTTGGTCGATTACCTATATTTCAAACTCCATCAATATTTAAAGTCGGCCGACCAAACATTGAGTTGGTAATTTTTACCAACTCAACCCAATTCATCTTGGTGAGCGAAAATACTCCTAAGAGAAACAAGTCATACAAAAAATAAGAAACAATATATAATTTATTTATTTTACGTTATTTAAGAGAAATTTGAAATAAACTAGAGGAAAAACAATTGGCTCCCCAACAACGACACCAATTAGATGGTTGAGAGTTGTCGAGGATCTCAACAACCAAATGAATGTATAATTGTGAGTCTTACCAAAATCATAGTATTAGTGAAGAATTGTGATTTCTGGTTTTACTCTTGATTGCTTGTAATTTTTTTTTTATTATATTTGACTTTTATGTTCTAAGTTTAGGTTTGAATTAATCATCCTTGCATATTTTCATTTCTTTGCTAGAGATTATCTCACAATCGGTGACAATTAGTTTATGTTAATCATTATGTAGAACAAATTGAAAGCATCCCTAAGCGAATTAGTGGTTTAGTTTACAATCAAGCATGAACGAATTATTTCAAGAATGAAATCAGTTAGTATATATAATCACATTTCTTAGTAGGTAATCCTCTTAGCTTTTTCCTTAATAGTAATGCAAGTGTGAGATATTTATGGAGCGCTATAGTACCCAATCCATCAAGCACTTAGTTTATTTGATTAAATTTCGTAATTAATTAGGGTGCTTGTCTCAGCATTTTCGGACAAATTGGCTAAACACTAGTATGAATGGCTAGTGGCTTTTAATATCCAACGAATCATCAATTAGGTAGATTTGTACTACCAGGACATGCTTTTAAGACTTGTTAACCTCCATTTCACTTCTCGTATCTTTACGTTACATACAATTTATATTTTGGGCATTTTATGTTCACCATTGCAAATCTCAAAACAAACCCCTAGTTACCTAAGAAATTTGAAACTTAATTAGAGGAAATCAAAGAGGACTCCCTATGGATTGACACGTCCTACTAACACTATGACATTGGAAAGACTTGGAGTTATAAATTTATTTGGCTGTTGAGACACTCGACAAATCTCAGCCATCAGCCAACATATGTGATGGAAACTGATATGACCCCCAAATGTCACAATGTATTAGATAAAAAATATAAGCAGCACCATAATTTTTTTTCTTTTACAGATTATACATCTAGTTGTACTGTTTGTATTTTAACAAAGAAAAAAGAGCTTAAATGAATAATCTATCTTTTTAGAACTTAAATGAATGTCATTGATTGCAAGAAAATATTTAATAAAAGGATGACCAAGTCGAATATGCCAAGTATCAACAGAAACAATAATACAAGAAATATGTTTAAGAGAGGTAGAAGCAGCTTCCAGAGAAGGAACATCATTTAAAACATATAAACCATGTCACATGCTAGCCTTGCCAATTATTCTCGAAGAGGACTTGTATTGAAATCATAGAAATGATCATCAAAGTGAATAAAAATGGGCAAATGACTGGTTTAAAGCATTAATGGATATGAGATTGAAAGAAAAGGTTGGAATGTATAGCAATTTATGCAAAGTGACGTGCTCAGTCATAAAAATATCTCCAACAAACTCCACATTAATACAAGAAGAATTCAGCTAGGAAATAGACACACTCGAAACAGAGTGCAAATCACCAAAATAATCCCGAAAATGACATATATACGGAAGAAAGTATGACACATGTCATGAAATGCATGTTTTTAAGCTTTTATTTTCATACTTTTACTTAGAAAAATGGACATGTACATGTGTTTGTCCCCTAAATTTAGTATTAATTAGTTAAAATGAGCTTATGAGGTTCTTAGTTATCTTAAAAAGATGTTATTTGTTTATTTTGAGGTGATTTTGTGAATTTTGGTATATGATTTTGACCAGATTGGAGATTTTTGTTCACTACACTCGCATCATTAGAGTTCACTATTTTCGTATCACTGAGCCATACTTTTCCAAAATTCAACTCTGTCAATGGTGGTTGCTATTTTCTCGTTCCAAGTAGGTCTTCAGCCCTGATTTCACATGGTAAACCCTCGGAGCTTGGACTTTAGACCTCCTTAACCGATTTGGGGCCTATAAAAGGAGGAGAGGCTCTTCATTTTGATGAACAACTCTCCATCCATGACTCCATCATGATCTTCTCAATAGTTTATGCCATTCTAGTCAGTCTCCTTGTGCGTTTTCTCAACTTCTAAAATCATCAGCCTCAAGAACGAAAGTTTCTCTAAGGTGTGATCACTCTAGGTCATCTCATCTTGTAAAAGCGTGTGGTGAGGAAAAGCTCATCCTTGGAAAAGGAGAATCGGCCTAAAAAGACTAGGGATTTGAGGACTTACTTCAAGGCATCTTAGAGTTTTATTTCTAGCATTATTCTTTCATTTATTTTTGTAGTTTCTTTTTATCTCTTTTCATCATCGTACACTATATTGTAGTTATGATTTATGATGCAATAAAATTCATTATTTCATCATTAGTCATTAGCTAAATCCTCCTAAGGGTTCAATCATGTGGATGTCCTAGGGTTGTTATGGCTTAAGCAATGTTGCACTTCATATCACTTATTTTATGCATTCTCTATGTTGATTTTAAAGATAGAATTGGTAAGTTAAATTGGTCATCTAATTTAACAATCTAGTGGAGCTCTAATGCTGAGAAGGTTAGGGTGTAAATAGATATCACAAAGGGATATGGGACTACGAGCTTAGAAATAGGACTATCAAGTCACTTAGAAATAAAGGGCATCAAAAGATAAAGAAACTGAACTTAAATTAATATACGATCTGGCTAACCATGGAAACATTAGGCATTAGCTACTTAGACCTCCTAAAGGAACTTGACACAAGACCAAATAGAGGTAGTTTTTTGTTCACACGTAACTCACTACTCTGATATGATGTGGCCACATCACTTAAGGCATATATAGCATCGGAAAGAATGAATCATTGTTTGACCCTGTTCATCCACCATTGCTTACTGTTTTTAAGTTAGTTTCTCATCTACTTTAATATAAACTTTTCATTGGTTACCTTGGTCTCATTGATCCATATTCATAATTAATTAAGAGTCAATCTATTCTTATGGGATTCAGTACTTGGAATACTCCAAGATTATTATTCTACCGATAATGTATACTTGTACATGGACCTCATCTACCTATATTCTTACCGCTCATACATTTAGTTGATCAAAGCACCGAAATAAAGAATCCACTTATCAGAAATAAAGTCACAATCAAAGACAATTTGACCAATACGTGCCTCACGAGGAGAAGAAGGTAACTTTGATGATTTAGGCTTGTTGAGATGAATCTGCAAAAGTGCCAAAAGACTGGCATTGCTCATTGCTAATTGCTAATTGAATGTTGCCAAATGTGCAAATAGTGTGATCTCACCGTTTATTTATTTTGAGGAGCAAACTGATACTTTAGACAAGTGAAATAAGTGGTAATGGATTGTTGTTCTTGTGACAAATTTTAGAGATCACGATCCAACTGAAAAATTCAAGGTCAATTCTTCCTCTAATGACGTTCTTGTAACTTTTTTCAGATATCACGAGCATTATCAAAATAAAAAATGCTAGTATAGATGTCTTTGGAGATGGAGTTCAAGATCCAAGCAATAACAACTGAGGGCTTCGAAATTGAACCATCAACGAACCCAATTTTGTTCTTGACAGTTATGGTAATGATCATCGGTCGACTCCAAGAGATATAATTTGTCTCAGTGAGGAAGTCAAAGACAAAAATAAGAGTGGTATTATTGGTATGATAAAGATAAAACGGATCGATGTAATTAGTAACAATATAATAAGAAGAGAAAGAAAACAAAAATCATGGGATTTCCCAGATATTTGTCCCCATTGATGAATTGGAAAGAAAGGCACAGAACTGTCAGGCACACCAGAGAACTAAAAAGAAACATTCACTATTTGGAGAATAAAAAAGTTAGAGAGTAAAAAAATACATGCAACACTAACGAGATGGCTATATTTTTACTACTTGAAGTCATTTGTTGAATGGGACCATAACCAATTGCTTTTAAAAGTTGAAACTTATAAATACTAGTTCAATCCATAAGTTTTTTTTTTTTTTTTTTTTTTTTATTATTAATATTTTCAAAATTCAATTCAAGTTTTAAAAACTAAACACAAAAATTCCTTCCACTTCTAGGTTTCTTTCTTTTGTTATATACTTTTCTAGTTTCTCTACTCATGTTTTAAAAAACTAAACAAGTTTTGAAAACTATTAAAAAAAAAAAAAATTTTAAATGCTATTTTTGAAATTTGGAATTTGATTACTTTAGAAACATAAAATCATGGTAAAAAATTTGAGGGAAACAAACATAATTTTTAAAAATTAAATGATTATCAAACAGGGCAATAAAAAAACAGTTTTTGAAAACTTGTTTTTGTTTTTAGTATTTAGCTAGATTTAAAGTGTTTCTTAAAGAAATGTAAAAACCACAATTGAAAAATTGAGAGGTAACAAGCATGAATTTAAATTTTTAAAATAAATAAACAAAATTATTATCAAATGAGACTTTAGTTTTATGAACTAATTTTTATTTATCCAGTTTGTTTTTTTTTTTTTTTTGTCACTAAACTTCCCTTCCAGCCTCATATTTAAAGATTCCCTGCATAGTAGTTTTGGCTTTTACTTATGCCTTTAGCACATGATTTCAAAGGGAATATATATATATATATATATATATATGTAGTTTAATAACTGTGGAGTTAAAGAATCGAATCATAGTTCTTTAAAATGTTAATAGGTGTCTTATCTACTAAACTATGTTCGACAAGAAAACGAATATTGGTAGTGGGATGAATTGATGCTTGCATTTTTTTTTTCATATGTTCAACGTCGATATACCTTATTTTTAAATAGTAAATTCTTCTCCATCCCTAATCATGGTGGAACTGAAAGTTGCAAATCAGGCCCGTGGGACTTGTTTCAACCCATACAACGCTCGACGAAGAAGGCACACCTTCTGAGATGGCGGAGAAATACCTGGGGGTGGTTGCATATAGACTTCCCCAGATAAAGCTCCATTAAGGAAGCATTCTTGACATCCATTTAAAAGAAAGACCACTCTTTGGCTACAACAATGGCTCAGAAACTCCAAACAGATGTCATCCAGGCCAAGTTAAAGTGTGAAGTTGAAGGAGACAGCAGACTCATGCGGGAAGTCGAAGCGCGCGTTGTCGTTTGAAGAGGTATACGATGGGATGGTAAATGATAGTACTGAAAAAGTAGACGATAGTGTCAAGAGGCAGACGGTAGCATTTAAAGGAGGTAGACGATAACATCAAGAGATAGACGATAGCATTTAGAGGAGGTAAACGATAACGTTTAAAGGAGGTAGGCGATAGCGTCAAGAGATAGACGATAGCGTATAGACGATAACGTTAAGAGGTAGACGATAGTATCAAAAAAGGTAAACGACAATTTTAACCAGGTAGATGATAATACTAAAAGTACATAATAGTGGCACACCAACCTTTCCTTTATATTTCCTTGTGTTTTAAAATGTACATAGGTGTTATATTTATACAACATGGAATCCCTAATTTGGGAATGCAAGAATAATTCAACAACAAAAAATGGTTAGACACTTATTGTAACCATCCTATTCTTTTGGTAAAGAGGTAAGACTGTAATTTATGAAGTCTTGCACTACTGATGGAGCTACTGAGTGGATTTTCCTTTGGTGACGTGGCTGGCTGTATTGACATCCTTAACATCCCCCCTCAAATGAGAGGGTAGTTCTACTACACCGAGTTTGGATCGAAGGTGGAAGAACTGTGAGTGTGTTAAGGTCTTGGTGAAGCAGTTAGTGATTTGGTTAGAGGATGGTACATAAAGAACATTAAGCTAACCACTGAGGACTTGATCACGAACGAAGTGAATGTCGATCTCAATGTGCTTGGTCCGCGCATGAAACACCGGATTGATGGCTAGAGCACTGGCGCTGAGGTTGTCACACCACAGGATTGGAGCCGACTTCTGTTTCACACCAATCTCAGACAGTAGTTGTTACACCTAGATGATTTCTGCAGAGGCATAAGCAAGCGCTCTATATTTGGATTCCGTGCTGGACCGGGTTACAAAAAATTGTTTCTTTGAGGACCAGGAGACAAGATTACCACTAAGAAAGATGCAATAAGCAGCAACTGATTTTCGATTGTCTATGTTGGCTGCCCAATCGGCATCGGAGAAGGCCAAAACAGATAGGTTGGACTCATGTTGAATGTAGAGGCCAAAGTGTCAAGTGCCACTCATATATCTTAGTACTCTCTTCACCACTTGCCAGTGAACGCCCATAGGTTGCTTTAAGTACTGACTTAGATGATTAACGGCATATGTAATGTCAGGTCTTGTGGTGGTTAAGTACTGTAGGGTGCCAATCATGCTTCGATAGATATAGGGATTGTCAAGAGGAGTGCCATCGGAGATGGAGAGTTACTTGTTTAGAACACTCGGAGAGGGTGCCGGTTTTAGATCTCCAAGGTCAAGGCAAGTAGGTCCTCGACATATTTTTCTCGATTCAGTATAACTCTATTTGCGACAGTGTGCAGTTGACTCCAAGGAAGTAATGGAGTTGGTCAAGTTTTTTTAGAGCAAACTTGGAGTCCAAGGCTATTACAAACTTGTTGATTACCTGCGGATTGGTGCCAATGATAATTACATCATCAACATATACTAGTAAGAGTATCAAGGCAGAAGTGCTCTGATATATGAAGAGAGATGTATCAGACTTTAGTATGTTGTTCCAGGCCCTTGGTGCTTGTTTGAGGTCATATATGGTCTTGTGTAAACGATATACATGATTTGGTAGTTGAGGATGAACAAACCCTTGCGGTTGGCACATGTAAACTTCTTCATCGAGAACTCCATTAAGGAAGGCGTTATTGAAATCTAACTGTCTCAGTTGCCACCCTTTGTATACAGCAAGGCTAATGATGATCTGGATAATGGACGCTTTTACCAATGGACTAAATTTCTCAAAGAAATCAATGCCCGGGTTTTGATGGAAGCCTTTTGCTACGAGTCGTGCCTTGTAGCGTAGAATGGAGCCATGAGACTCCATTTGATTCTGAATACCCATTTATTCCCAACAATGTTCATCGAAGGTAATGGAGGAACTAAAGTCTAGGTCCGATTTTTCATCAGTGCTTGAAATTCATCACTCATCACTTTGTTCCACTACGTGGTTTTGAGCGCATCAGTGACTCGTGTGGGTTCGGTTATGAACCAGTCTTTGTGGATTTGGGAGGACAATATTTTGGGTTTGAAGATGCCTGCCTTTCCTCGGGTAATCATGGGATGAGTAGATATGGGTATAGGGTGTGGGACAGTATCGGGTGAAGGCTGGGCAGTGGACGACGAAGGTAAACGATCAGTGGGTTGAACGGTAGGCGATGGTGAGTCAGGAGGTAAACGATCGGAGGGTAAACAATCAGTGGGTAAACAACTAGTTTGTAAACGATCGGTAGGTAAAAGATCGGTGGGTACACGATCGGTGGATAAACGATTGATGGTAAGCGGGTGGTAGGTAAACGATCATTGGTTAAATGATCGCTGGATAAATTATTGGTGGATAGACGATTGGTGGGCTGGATATTACAAGATGAAGGTAAACGATCGCTGGGTAAACAACTGGTGGGTAGACAATCAGAAGAGAGAGGTGGGAAGGTTGGGTTGTCTGTAGAGTTATCAGTTGGTGATTGGGTGTGGGTTGTTCGGATAATTGGTGAGGGTGAGGTTGTGGACGTAGAGGGTATAGAGTCACTGTGCGGTGTGTCCTGACTGAGGGGCAGTCAGAAAACCGGGTGGATGGCAACTGCTTGCTTGGCTGGTCTGCAAGCTGAAGGAGACACTTGACAAGGAAAATCAGTTTCATCAAACCCAACATGCCGAGAGATGAACAACCTACCACTGGGGTTGAGGCATTTTATAGCCTTTGTGATTCACAGCAGGGCCGAGGTAGATGCACTTCTCTGTGCGATAACTCAAGTTATGTGAATTGTACGGTCTCAAGCAGGGAAAACATGCACACCCAAATATTCGAAGCTCCTCAAACTTGAGCTTCTTTTTTAACATCACTTCCATTAGAGACTATCCATTTAGGACAGGGGTGGGAAGGCCATTAATCAACAGAGTTAAGTATAAGAAAGCATCCCACCAATGATGTTAGGGAAGATGTGCTTGGGCTAGTAGGGTTAGCCCTGTCTCTACTATATGTCTGTGCTTCCTCTCAACCCTTCCATTTTCTGCTGACATATATGGACAGGTATACCTGGAGGCAATGCCAAGTTGATGATAGACTTTGTGTATCTTGACAAATTCTCCACCATTATCCGACTGTAGGGACTTGATCAGTGTATTGAACTGAGTTTGTATCATGGTGAGAAAGTGTTGAAAAACTGCAAGTGTGTCACATTTTAACCTCAGAGGATAGATCCATGTGTACCTACTGTGATCATCAACAAAGATAGCATAATGTTTGTACCCATTTGTAGACAAGAGATGAGCTGGACCCCACTAATCAGTATGTATAAGTTCAAAGGTTGAAGATGCTCTTGAGTTAGAGTTAAGGAAGGCTAAAGAGTGCGATTTTCCATAGCTACAAGAATCACAAAATTTGAGCTCTTCATTAGATAACATAGGAAGATTACAGTCTTTGATAATAAATTCTAGTGTTTTTGACGAAGGATGGCCAAGTCTTCTATGCCATGTAATCTTAGACACCCTATGCATCGAAGATATGCTAAGAGTAGTTTATTCTTATGCACTGGCTACGATGGTAATCCGTTTCCTACTGACTTCGAGCTGACTTATGCACTTTCTAACTGATATAGTCCATCTTTAAGCACTCCCTTCATTAATGTTTGTCTCGTACCCTTGTCCTTAACAAGACAGTAATCCGTGTGAAATTCAATAAATATGTTATTGTCTTTTGTTAGCTTAGATATACTGACCAAATTTTTTGCTATGGTAGGCACACATAACATATCATTCAGTTTCAAATTGCAGGCATCACTAGACAGACATGCAGTTCCAACATGAGAAATTTCTAGAGCATTACCATTAGCTACAGTGACTGCTTCAGTACCTGAGTATTCAGTCAGGTTGCCAAGATTGTTGAAATCTGAGGTAACATGATTTGAGGCACCATTGTCAGCATACCAATTTGCATCAGTCATGTTTTCTTGTCTTGTATGAAAGGGATTACTTCCATAAGTAGTGGCTAGGGCTGTTGGATGAGGTTATGTGTTTTTGGTCTAGTTGTTGGGGAAGGGTTGTCCCTTGTTTTGAGGAGAATTGGGAACAAAATCTCTGTTATACCTGTTGAAGCAGTAAAATGCTATGTGTTCTACCTTCCCACAAACTTGACACACAGGTTTGTTGTTATTTCTTCCTCTGCCTCGACGTTTGCCATGGCCACCATCACCTCGTTGTCTTCCACCAGTACAATGGTTGTTGCTATTGGTCTTGTTATTTTGGTTGACATGTCTAGTATTTGTCATATTCACTGACGCATTACTGACTTGGTTGAAGCCTACTGTCATCTTTTGGTTTGACTGATGTTCCAATTTGCTTTCATACAGGAGAAGTTTCGACTGCATATCAAGCCATGACATGTCCGCTCTCCCTTGGATCGTGGCCATGATGGCATTGTACTCTTCATCAAGTCCTAGTAGCACCTGTGAAATAAGAGCTCTTGGTGGCACTAAACTACCAGCTTGCACAAGATTATCAGTATTCATTTTCATAGTTCGAAGGTACTCTTCCATTTTCAAATTACCTTTTCTGATTGTTTGGAACACATGCCTCAGATAATTTTCTTCAGCCCCAGACTTTACACCAAAGAGTTGTTGAATGTTGGTCCACAGATCCCTTGCACATTCACATCCCATCACTTGAATGGTAACTTCTGGTGTAATGGAGTTATATAGCCAGCCTAGGAGGAGTTTATCTATAGCCATCCATGCTTCGTATTGAGGATTTACCTCAAGTGTTGTCGACGAGCTGGAGGCACCACTGCCGGAGCTTCCTTTTGCGCTGCACGGAGCAACTTCTACTCTAGTCGATCCAGTCGGTATGCTCTCACTGACTGCAGGTTGTAAAAACATCGAGGGATAAACTTTTTGTCCGATCAGGTGTCCTTCAAGTTGGTAACTCCGAAGGATTGGAAGTGCCAAGTTTTTCCATAGAAGGAAATTTCTGCGATCAAGGTTGATGAAGGTTATCTGATTGAGGAGTTGGTTTAAGGGTGGGTCGCTGAAGTTGGCTATGCCGAGAGCGGTTTCCAGGTTTCCTTGATTGACGTTGGTCATTATTTGCTCTGATACCAAGTTAAAGTGTGAAGTTGAAGGAGATGGCAGACTCACACGGGAAGTCGAAGCGCGCATTGTCGTTTGAAGAGGTATACGACAGGACGGTAAACGATAGTACTGAAAGGGTAGACGATAGTATCAAGAGGCAGACGATAGCATTTAAAGGAGGTGGATGATAGCATCAAGAGATTGACGATAGCGTTTAGAGAAGGTAAACGATAACGTCTAAAGGAGGTAGATGACAGCGTCAAGAGATAGACGATAGCGTGTAGACAATAACGTTAAAAGGTAGACAATAGTATCAAAAAAGGTAAACGACAGTTTTAGCCAGGTAGATGATAATACTGAAGGTACACGATAGTGGCACGCCAACCTTTCCTTTATATTTCTTTGTGTTTTGAAATGTACATAGGTGTTATATTTATAAAACATGGAATCCCTAATTTAGGAATGCAAGAATAATTCAACAACAAAAAAATAGTTAGACACTTGTTGTAACCATCCTATTTTTTTGGTAAAGAGGTAAAATTGTAATTTATGAAGTCTTGCACTACTGATGGAGCTGCTGAGTGGATTATCCTTTGGTGATGTGGTTGGTTGTGTTGGCATCTTTAACAGGCCATAGGTGCAAAAATTTCTTTATAATCGATCCCATCTTCTTGAGAGTATTCTTTTGTCACCGGTCGGGTTTTATATCGTGCAATAGAAGCATCAGAGTGTGTCTTGATCATGTAAACTCACTTACAACCAATAGGCTTCTTACCAAGAGGTAAGTCAACATAGTCCCATGTGTGCATCTTGTCTAAGGCCTGGAGTTCATCACTCATAGCTTGCTACCACAGGGGGTTAGTATTCGCCTCAAGAAAAGAGGTAGGTTCAATCAAGGAACTAACAGGTGAGACAGATGAAAATCTTGTAGGTGAGTAGGATCAAGAGCAAGTTCAGACTCCACAGGTGAGACAGATGACGGATCGGGATCAACAGAGACGGGCTCAGATTGCTCAAGCCCAACATCAAGAGAAGGTGCAGATGAAGGAAACATTAAGATCAACAGACTCATCAAGAAGAAAGAGATGAGGACCTGAAAGAGAAGCATCAAAGGTTGAAAGACTAGAAGACATTGTATGCTCCTAGAAAGTGACATAACGAGAGATGCACCGTCTATTTGAAAGAGAATCCCAATAGCAAAACCTTTGTGCTCAGTTCCGTAGTCGAGAAAGCAACAAAGACGCGCATGTGGTTCTAATTTGGTATGTTCATGGGGATGGAGAAGGACAAAACACGCACAACCAAAGACTTTGAGGGTAGAGTAATCATGAGTAATGTATAAACGTTCAAATGGAGAAACATTGTGAAGGACAGGCGAAGAAAGACGATTTATTGTGTAGACAGAAGTAAGGGTGGCCTCTTCCCAAAATTTGGTGGGACAGAAGGCAGACAAAAGATGAGCTCGAAAAAAATCTAGAATGTGGTGATGTTTATGTTATGCTCGCCCATTCTGTTGAGAGGTATGAGGATAAGAGCACTAGACAAGAGTACCTTGTTAGGTGAGAAAGGAAAGACGTCTGGTGTCCTTATACTCCAAGGTGTTATCTGTACAAAGAGCTCTAATTATATGAGAGAACAGAGTGTGAACCATATTAGTAAAATCAATATATATTTAAGGCAAGGCAGAACAATATTTAAGAAAATATATCCAGGTGAACCGAGAGTAATCATCAATAAACAGGACAAAATAGCAATATCCAGTAACAGTAGAAGTAGGAGCAGGACCCCAAATGTCAGAGTGAATTAAGTCAAAAGGTTGATTGCATATAGAATTGGACTGAGACAATGATATTACAGGTTGTTTATCAAGTTTGCAATTCACATAATCAAATAGAATAAAGTTGGACACATTATTCAAATTTTTACTAGAAATAAAATGACGAAGTTTGTCTAGAAGCATGACCAAAATGAAGATGCCACTGATATATAGCAGAGTTAGTGGCAGAAGTAGGAAAAAAAAACAAGCAGGCAACTGAAGTGATGTAAGTTCAAACAATCTTCCCATTTTGTGACTCGCACTAACTATCTATCCCGTCTATGGATCCTAAACCTGACACCTAGTAGAAGAAAAAGAGACTATTAAGTTAAGATCACACAACTGTTTGACTAAGGTAAGATTAAAGGTTATATTTGGAACACAATAAGTATTGGAAAGTTGGAGTGTGGAAGTGTCAATGGATCCAAAATGGGATATGGTCATACAATTACTGTCAGCAGCATAGATGAGAGGAAGGGATTTAGCAGGAGTGGGTGTAGTCAGAAGGGAAAAATCATGTCATATGATTACAACATGCGGAATCAAGAAGCCATCGATTACCTGGAGAAATCGCAAGGGCGGAAGAATTGGACGAATCACCTATTTTAGCAAGTCTTGCAAATCAGTAGAGGAGGCGGTAGCAACGGCAAAGGTAGAACCAGGCTTATTAACATGTCTTGTCTTCGAAGAATGTCCTGGAGGTCGTGGTGGTCGTGTGGGACAGTTGTCCGAAATATGCCCACGTTTATGACAATATCTACACTCGACTTTTAGACAGCAGCAAATTTGTGCCCAGTGAGCTTACATTTTTTTACAGAAGAGAGCTTTAGAGGCACTAGGCAAATGATTGCTTGCAAGCACTACCTTAGATTGTCTGGAAGAAGCAATGCTAAGACGTTTTTCCTCAATAGGATTTCCTGAATTGCTATGTCCAGTGAGGGAAGAGGACTGCAATGCAGCAAAGCCGCACGAATAGATTCATATTCTGGACAAAAACCCATAAGAACCTTAATAAGATGAAGATGATCAGCACTGATTTTAGCTTGATCTAATTGTGTCCAAATTGACTAAAGCGTGGCGAGATATTTGTTAACGAATTGACTAGTCTCTTGACTGAGACCAATAAGAGTGTTGTGCAGTTGATAAAAATGAGCTAATCCAACAAACTAAACACGTGTAAATAAGAAATCCCATAAACTCTTGGCATCATCAAACACATCAAACTGAGCATGGATGGCAGGTATAGACGTATTACCGAGCTAAGTGATGATCTGATGATTTTTACTATCACAATCCTCTAACCGTTCAATAAATTTAACATTATCCTCAGCGGATATCTTGACTGGTTTAGGAATATCCTTCCTCAGCGGATATCTTGACTGGTTTAGGAATATCCCCGGTGACAACATACCAACAAGGATAGTACTAATAACGCGAAACACATGATCCTTCTCCATGTGACTTGATTTGGGTCAATTGTGATGAAAAAAAAAAAAAACAGGCTTATGGCTTGGCTCAGCTCAGTCAACTGATGGCCCAGCTCAACAACTCGACTCCACTGAAAAACGGCTCAACAACTTAGCTCCATTGGAAAATGGCTCATCGACATAGCTTGTTGTCTGCTCGACTTGTTTGCAGCTCAGCTTGACGAGAATGGCTGAATGGATTTGGCTCATTGCTGATGGTCTGGAAGCTGACAATGGCGAACAGAACCACGTGCATGATGTTGGCTCTCTGACATTGACGTAGTTACTCTGACATTGGCAAATGGAAGGTGGGCGAATGCGATGGAGACATGCTCAGTGGATTTAGGTGTGAGGCGGTCTATCTGGTGGATTTGGGTATGAGGCGGTCTATCTGGTGGATTTGAGTGTGAGGCAGTTTCGAGACGTGTTCGGTGGATCTGGGTTTGAGGCTGTTTTTCCTATGGATTTGGGTGTGAGATGTTGCGAGATGTTATGGATGTGAGGCAAAGGGGTCTGGGATCTAGAAGCAGAAGCAAAGGCTGATGTAAGGAGAAAGCTGTTGTGAGGTATCTGGAGACAAGGGTCTGGTAAACCCAGAAACAAAAGCCTATTGTGAATAGAGGACTAGACTTGTGAACAGAGGGTTGGAGATGGTAGAAAATGCCTAATTTGGCTCTGATACCATATTGGAAATATATTTCACGAGTATAGTCTGTGCAAAGAAGTATGTTGAGTATAAACACAACTTCAAGGGCTAAGAATAGACATCAACCAACACTCCTAAAGTCTTTAACCTTCCTAACCACAAAAACTAAGTCTAAATAGTTACACATTTAACACAAGAATTAAAGAAAAATTGTAATGGGTGGTAAATTTAGAATCTATAATTGCAAACATGGACTTTTGATGTATGGAAATTTGTTGATACAATTTCTCAAATTTTATTTTTTGTTCATTTTGTATTCTAATTTTGTCCTTTTAACAAATTCATGCTCTTGTTTATTGATTCGGTTGGAATAAAGAAAGAGAGAAGGAAGGATAAAGAGAGAAATTTATTAGAGAGATAGAATGATAGAGCGAGAAAAACGGAGAGAGAGAAAATGATGAGAAGATCTCAATAGCGGTGATTCACGCGATGACTACTGATGTCTAGATGCAGCAAGATTGACACGGTTGATGTAAGAAGGTATCAAGAAGGCGAAATGTGGGCAACGACAGATGGAAACTAATGAGAGGGAGAATGATAGAGAGAGAAACTTATGAGAAGATCTCACTAGCGGCGATTCGCATGACGACGACCGGATGTGTAGGGAGGTTACGGCAGTTGATGGTGGAAGGTGGCAGGGAGGCAGAACGTTGGGCGGTCACGGATGGTATGGAGGGAAAAGAGAGAGATATGAGAGAGAATGGATCTGTTCGTGCAAAGAAGAAGAAAATTGGGTGTTTCTTTCTTTTTTTCTTTTTTGTTTTTAAATCTAAACTTAATATATTTTATTTCAAATGTATCAATTGTATAAACCAGTGCATTATTATAAAGTATATCAAAAAAATAACCCAATGTATCATTATCAAGTATATCAATAGTATATTAGTAAATTATATCAGTATATCAGTCAGGTACATCATTATCAAGTATATCAATCGAGTGTATCAAGTGTAAAATCAGTAATGTATCAAGTATATTAGTAGTGTATAGAGGATATCACGAATATCAAGTGTCTTAAAGATATCAAGGCTATCAGTTGTATCAAGTATATATCAGTAGTGTATTAAGGGTATCAAAGATATCAAGTGTATTAGTGATGCATCAAGTGTATCAAGAATATCAAGGATATTAAGTGTATCAGTAGTGTATCAAATGTATAATAGTGTATCAAGTGTTAGTAGTATATCAAGTGTATCAAAGGTATCAAGTGTATATGGGTAGTATATCAGTATATCGAGTATATCGAGTGTATCAAGTGTATATTAGTAGTGAGAGTGTATATCGGTAGTATATCAGTATATCGAGTAAATCGAGTGTATCAAGTGTATATTAGTAGTGAGAGTACAACGGACATTTTACATGCTTAAATGTGAAATGGTCTTCCTTTGTTGCCATTTTCCAAACCTGATATATATGGGCTATGGGCCTAATTTTATAGTTTTTTTTTTAGATTTTTACAAAAAATTCTCTTTGGGACATATATTTCATAAATGCCTTTAAATTTGATTTTTTTTTTTCAAAGAAGGCTTTTAGTGTTATTTTGAACAATTTTACCCTTTATATATATATATATATTCTTCTTTACGAAGCTCCTTTAATGTTGGAGAGAGAAAAATACATTTATTATGGAGAGAAAAACTAAATTTAATATGATTTTTTTTCCATTTTCAATTGGAGAGAGAAAATGCATTTAATATAATTTTTTAATTTTTCAAATTGAGAGAGAAAATGTATTTAATATGATTTTATTTTAAGGTTTTGGTTTCAAAAATTCATTTTTCGTCTTTTATGTATATACATATGAAGCTCATTTCAAATATATACAACGATATTTCAAATCTTTCCCAGGTTATTTCAAATGTATATATTTTACATACTTTGTCAATTTATATTCGTCTTCTTCATCCAATTGCAGAGTTAATTAGTCTTGTTTATAATGAGATATGTATTCTGCATATTTTTTCATATCTACCCATGTATATTTAGTTATTTATGGATATATATATCTCATATTATATACTACAAAATAGATCAAATTATTTAAAAAACAACAAACACAATTTGTGGGCTCTAAATGTTGTATATATTTTTGTTTATATTAAAATTATGAGATTTGAAAATTAATTTGAAACCATATATCTGGGATTTTTTACTACTGTTAGGGAGCTATCATTAAGTTGTGATTTATTGGAATTTTTTACTACTTGAATGAAATTTATAATATATTGTCAGTACATTTCATATATTGATTAGAATATTTGTAAACATCGAACATAATGCTTAAAAGGTAAATTTAAAAATAACCATGATTTTGTAAAAAAAAAAAAATGAAGAAAATCTCATACATGAAAATGGAAAAGAAAATCATATTAATTGCGAAACTTTCGAATGGTAGAACCATTTACTTGAATGCATTTTAAATATACTTACCAGTACATTTTATATATTGGTTAGGATATTTGCAAACATCTAATACAATGTTTTAAGGTATATTTAAAAATAACCATGAATCTTCCAGAAAAACCAATTAATTGTCGTGAAATTGATTGTAT
The DNA here is from genome assembly GCF_009727055.1 of Benincasa hispida. Classification (NCBI taxonomy): domain Eukaryota; kingdom Viridiplantae; phylum Streptophyta; class Magnoliopsida; order Cucurbitales; family Cucurbitaceae; genus Benincasa; species Benincasa hispida. The sequence continues at coordinate 32,984,777 of NC_052358.1, read as the reverse complement.
CCGAATACATATCAAATATATTTTCTCATATATTTCTTATGTAGGTTAGAACATATGCAAAAATCTCATACAGTGTTCAAGGGTATATCAAATACCACAATATACCTCATAAAACAAGTAGTTTAATTTCTTTAAAAAATATATCATTTATATCAAATAGATGTGTATATATATCACTTTTCAAATAAAGAAAAATATATACCACAATATATAGCATAAAACAAGTAGTCTAAATAAAAAAAATCAGCATAATTTATATTAAATAAACGTATATACATATCACATATATGTATTTTTAGGGTTAAAAAGTAGAAGAGTAAGCCCTTATGGTTGTAGCCCATCCCCATTTGCTGCTTTTCGACCGTTCGCAACTCTATTTTCTCCGACTTTGTCCAAGTCCCGTCGTCGTTCGCCTAGCTCGTTTGACTCTGTTTTCTCCTCGAAGACGATGGCCACATCTTCACCTCTGGTTGCATCATCCAATTTCTTCAACTTTCCTCGACATAATAACGACGAAGATTGGACAGTGATGAACGGGGCAAAGAGAAAGATTGGTCGAGGAGAATGAAAAGGGGAACTTGAGAGGAGTGGGTTTGAGGGAATGGGAGAAATATGATGGATAAGAAGATGAAGAAGAAGATGGAGATGAGAGAGAAGAGTAACAAGGAAGTGGGATAAGCCCTCATGCATGGATACACAAAAATATAGGCCAGGATAGATACACAAATCTCTAGATTAATTTTTTAATTTAATTTTGTTTTATAAAAATAATGAATGAGGGCTTAATGGTAAATAACTATTCATCAAGGAGACCGATGGATCCTTTTTATAAAAAAAAATAAAATAAAATGTTTAAGATATTAACGTAATATGAGTCTAATCTTAAAAGTATTTTTTTTCCTTCTTCCTACCATCATCCCAAAATTAAATGGTAAAAGATTTCAATTGTATTAATATATCCATTTGAAGTTGTGTTAGATGGATTAGTTTCAAATCTATCTTCTACGAATCCCTGTGGTGTCTTTTTATTTAATTATTTTTCAATGTCTATAATGGTTAACATTTTCATCTTTAGCTTTTATTTCTTTCTTCCCCTACAAATTTCCACTTACATTAAACTTCTCAATCACATTTAGTACGTTATTTTATTTTATTGCTTTCCCTAATCAATTTTTTTAATTTATTTTCTAAAAAAAACGATTTTTTATTTAAGTTAAATAATGTAGTGTAGACATATTTAGTTCAGGATATTTTCATTTTTATTATTTGTATTTGTATTGTTTTTATTATTATTATTTAAAAGATTTCATATTTTTTTTTAGTTTTATTGTACTTTATCTTATTTTTCTAATTCTTCTCCTTATTTTCATTTTCCATTTTCTTTTTTTATTTTCTTTTGATATTTTATTATTTATTTTCTCTTTATTAGTTGCATGAATATAGAGTTTATGTAGTAAGATAAAAGTATTTGCAAATATAGATTTTTTATATTAAAGATTTAGCCCGTAAAAAAGAAAAGACAAAAATGGACATGGGCCGTTTGGCCACAATGTAAAGGACTATTTTATTAATTATAAATTTCATTTTGACCTTTCATCTTCTTCTAGAAAACGCGAAAAACGTTTCCAACCCTTTCGAGCTCCGACAGTACCGTCTTCTTCCGATTTCAACCTTTCGATTTCGACAGTGCCGTCTTCTTCCACTTCGACAGTGTCGTCTTCTTCCCCATCGATTTCGTTCCAAACTTCAAAAGGTACGTTGTTCTTCTTCGTTTCTTCTTTTTCCTTTGTTCATTTCTTCATCACTAATAGCACGAATTCGAAAACGTAGGGCTTCGTTCTTCTTCCATTGACAATTTATATAAGAAGATAAATAGTTATTTCAAATTAGGGCTACATGCATTCTCCATCTTTTTTAGGTGTTTCATTCAGTGTTTTATTATGCATTTTGGTCACAGTGTAGTCATCACGGTGTAGTCATCACAACTAGACTAATAGTCATCAAAATGTTGATTATGTGAAGATTATTTGTAATGTTGATTGTAATTTGCTAGTTTTTCGAGGAATATGTTGATAGTTTATTGTTGACTGTGTTTGATTGCTAATTATGTGAAGATTAGTACTGTGTTTCATTGTGATTTGTTGATGTTTAAGTAAATATTATGCTAATTTAGTTATTTATTAGTGATAGAAGTTATCAATGATGTTTCACTGATGTTTCAGTGATTGTTTATTGTTTTAACTGATGTTTCAGTATTGTTGTTTATTGTTGTTTTAGTGATTGTTTATTGTTGTTTAACTGATGTTTCAGTATTGTTGTTTATTGTTGTTTAGCTGAAATTTATTGTTGTTTAACTGAAGTTATCACTGATGCTTTAGGGAATATGTTGACAGTTCATTATTGTTTTTTTTATTGTTGTTTAACTGATATTTATTGTTGTTTAACTGAAGTTATCACTGATGCTTTAGGGAATATGTTGATAGTTCATTGCTAGTTTGTTGATGGATTTATCTATCAACAAACTATCCATCAACAAACTATCACTGATGGATACTATCATTGATGCTAATGTAGTTCCCTGTACTGTGATTTGATGATTGTTTATTCATAGGAAAATTATCTATCACTATTATTGCTATCAATAATATGAATCTAATGGTTCTACATGTTTGTTTTTAGGATAGAAGTTATCATTGATTCTTTAGGGAATATGTTGACAGTTCATTGATAGTTTGTTGATGGATTTATCTATCAACAAACTGTCACTGATGGATGCTATCATTGATGCTAATTTAGTTCCCTATACTGTGATTCGATGATTGTTTATTCATAGGAAAAGTATCTATCACTATTATTGCTATCAATGATATGAATGTAATGGTTCCACATGTTTTTTTTTAGGATAAATGGAGAAAGAAAGTAGGAAAACATTAGAAGGATCAACATCTGGGAAAAACCACAAGAAGATCAAGGTCACAATCTAACGATATTTTATAAATTTATATAGATTTGTGGTTGCTTTTTTCTTACATTTATGTTATTGTTATATATACAGGAAAATGTATTAATTATTTCAGAAAGTGAATGGACAAATCCATTAAAGTCAGCTCCTTCATAAGTTTAGATGTCCTAGCTAACATAGAAAAATTAGATGAGCCATCACTTCAACTATTTAGAGAAGGTTCTTTTGGGCACTTCTTAGATATGAAAATGAAAAGGGTACCCAACCAACTCATATCATACCTTATTAGAAGGTAATGCACAACTACCAAGCAAAATATCTTGGCCTTTAATTTAGAAGGACATATTTCAGAATCTGGCCTCAAGGATTTTTGTTTAGTAGCAGGTTTAAATTGTGATGATTACCCTATAGATGATATCTATAATGAACAGGAATCAATGGACAACACAATTAGGAACTTCTTTTTCGAGACAAATACAAAATTTATAAGAAAAGAGCTCCAACCTACTCTTAATTTGTTAGGTTCTGATGCCAACATACCCATTGATATAAAGGTCAAACTTGCACACTTGTATTTTCTATAAAGCTTCCTAATTCCTGCACAATGACATAACAAAGTAATTTGGAAGCACCTAAAAATGTTGGATGATGAAGAAAGGTTTAGATCTTATCCATGGGGCAAGGTTTCCTTTGAACTAAATATAGAGTTTTTTAAGAAGGGTGTCATCAATAAGCCATCTTCCATTTTCCTCTAAGGATTTCCACAAGTTTTGGTATATTGGGCTTTTAAAATTATACCAAGATTATCCAACCCCACTATTGGATTTGCACGAAGAATAAAAAGTGATGGACCTAGACTTACTCAATGGGAATCTCAAGAACCTAATGATTGGCAACACATCAACAAGAACTTTTTCAAAGCCACTGTTGTAATTATTTTATCACTGTTATTTCCTTTATTTATATATATTATTAGCATGTTATCAAATGATAGAAACTATAACTGATGTTTCAACTTTTATGACATAGAAGATACCACTATCAGTGATAGCTTCTATCAGTCATTTAGAACTATTGTGATATTTTCTATCATTGATAGCATGTTATTGTAGATAGAAGCAATCGGTGATAGCTTGAAATCAGTGATTGTTTCTATAAATTAGCTGTATCACTAATATCTTTATTAAACTTTCAGTTTACTTTTACTTCATTTGTTCCAACTGAACAAAAATTGCAATCCAAATATTATGCCTATTTTGAGCTGGAAACCAGGGAGATGGATATTGAAAAAGAAAAATAAGAAAAACAAATGTCAACTGGGAGAAGAATTGCATCATTACAAGAGGCAATTGAAGAATTAAAAAGAGGACAAGAAGATATTAAGAAGGACATAAATGAAAAGCACAAGGAGATTCTTGACATATTGGGCCACATAAAAGAAGCTATCAGTGATAAACTTCCACAAAAAGAAGAATGTGGTGAAAAGCAATCTCAAGAATCTCTTGAGAACAACAAAGCGCCTTCATCTAGTTTGGAGCTTTTAGATGCAAGTTTGGAAGTTCTAGAGGTAAAACTTGTGATTTTCATTTCTGTAAGAAGTACAATAACAAAAATGATATATGCATGCAGATTGAAGTTGACACTACTAAGGACAAAGAGGCTCAAGATGATCAAGAGAATGACCAACAAGAACAATTGCATGATGATCCTGGAGATCAAGAGGAAGATCGAGAAGAAAAAGATAAATAAGATATGATGAAAAGAATGTAAGTATTGATTGATTGATGATCTTAATTATAACATTAGCATGCTATCAGTCATATCTGAAATCATTGATAACCAACTATCAGTGATAACACGCTATCATTGATAGTTTGTTATCAGTGATAGTATAAATAATAGGAAGCTTTATTTACTTGACTGATACTGATAGCACATTAATGTCATGTTATATTTGATTCCATGATTTCAGGAGATTGAAAAGACTCTTAAAAAGAGTCCAAAAAAATATCGACCAAAGGTTGTCATCGAAAATATGGAGGACAACAAGAGACCAAAAAGACAAGAAAAACCAACCAAGAAAATTTTGGAGAACGCAAAGAAACAAAAGAAAGACAAAAATAAGGTCTCTCCAAATGTTTCTACCAAGGTGTCTCCAAGCAAAGCTACAAGGCAGTCTCCAAGGTGGAATGACGACGCTCCAAGCTTTGATTTCAAAATATCACAACTTTGATTGACAATAGATAGACTTGTTTATTGACAATAGACTTTTTGACAATAGTTTGAAAATTATTTTGCAATATACAATGATTGTTATGATTTTGGAAATTACATTGTTATTTTACAAGATCAATGATAGTTAGATTGAATCAATATGAATCCTTCATAAATGTGATTGATATAGTTGCAAGTTTCAATTTATTTTAGGGGCTGTTTGGTTGGAGGGATCGTGTAGTATAAATGTGACTGATTCATAAATGTGATTGCTATAGTTGCAACTTTGAGTGATCATGTAGCAGAGCTAAGCGATCGTTTAGCCCAGCTCAGCTATCGTGTAGCATTTGGTACACGATCGTCTAGCATTGGGTAGGCGATCGTATAGCATTTTGTTACTCAGCGATCATGTAATAGAGCTAAGCGATCGTATAGCCGAGCTCAGCGATTGTATAGCATTTGATAGGCGATCATATAGCATTTTGTTTCTTAGTGTTGTGTAGTAGATCTAAGCAATCGTGTAACATTTGGTACACGATCATCTAGCATTGGGTAGGCGATCATTTTGTTACTCGGCATTGTGTAGCAGTCTAAGCGATCTGTAGCATTTGGCAGGCGATTGTCTAACATTAGGTAGGTGATCATATAGCATTTTGTTACTCAGCGTTGTGTAGCAGATCTAAGCGATCGTGTAGCATTTGGTAAGCAATCGATAGCATTGGGTAGGCGATCATATAGCATTTTGTTACTCAACGTTGTGTAGCAGATCTAAGCGATCGTGTAGCATTTGGTAGGCAATCGTCTAGCATTGGGTAGGCAATCGTATAGCATTTTGTTACTCAGTGTTGTGTAGCAGATCTAAGAGATCGTGTAGCATTTGGTAGGCAATCTTATAGTATTTTGTTACTCAGCGGTTGTGTAACGAAGCTCAGTGATTGCGTAGATAATTTCGATCGTATAGTATTTGTTACTCAACGATCGTGTAGCAGAGCTAAGCGATCGTGTAGCATTTGGTATACGATCATATAGCATTGGATAGGCGATCGTATAGCATTTTGTTACTCAGCATTGTGTAGCAGATCTAAGTGATCATGTAGCATTTGGTAGGCAATCGTCTAACATTAGGTAGGCGATCGTATAGCATTTTGTTACTCAGCGTTGTGTAGCAGATCTAAGTGATTATGTAGCATTTGGAGGCAATCGGCTAGCATTGGGTAGGCGATCGTATAGCATTTTGTTACTCAACGTTGTGTAGCAGATCTAAGAGATCGTGTAGCATTTGGTAGGCGATCATCTACAATTAGGTAGGCAATCATATAGAATTTTGTTACTCAGTGATCATGTAAATAATTTAAGCGATCGTATAGTATTTTTTACTCAGCGATCATGTAGCAGAGCTAAGTGATCGTGTAGCATTTGGTTGGCGATCATGTAGCATTGGGTAGGCGATCGTATAGTATTTTGTTACTCGGCGTTGTGTAGCCGAGCTTAGCGATCATGTAGCATTTGGTAGGTGATCGCCTAGCATTGGGTAGGTGATCGTATAATAGTTTGTAAACGATCGTTTGGACTTGTTAAGCGATTGTATAGTATTTTGTAAACGATCGTTTGGACTTGTTAAGCGATTGTCTAGTCTTTGGGTCAGTTCTTCAACAGGTTATTCAGTGTTCTTCAACAGGGTTGTTGCATTGATCAAACTTTAAACACAAGCTGCACAACTTCTATCATTGATAGTATGGTATCAGTAATGCTATACGATCGTGTAGCATTTGGTTGACGATTCTATCAGTGATAGAATCTATCATTGATGGATTTTCTACAAAAATTCTTATGTACTACCAGTGATAGAATCTATCACTTCATTGTATTAATTGCTCATAGAAGCTATTACAGATAGCTTGATATAATTTCTTTCAATTGTTGTGGCTAAAGGAAAACTAAAGCTTCATAAATAAAAGCATCATATTGTGAAGCATCATATTGACTAAAGAATGGATATATCAACAACAAAGTCTGTTCCACTAACAAAACATTAGTAACAAGGTCTCTAATATATTTATGACAAACATAAATAACAAATTGTCTCACTATCAAATGGTTAAATTGATGACAACAAGCAGCAACTACAATCTAATTGAAAAATTGGTGAAAAGCATAGGCTGTCTCACTATCATTGATAAATTGATGACAAACATCAATTACAAAACAAGCTTCTTCATTACAAAAATCAATTACAAATCAAGCTTCTTCATTAAACAACTGGGGGAAATTTGTATGTCCTACAATTATGGCCATGGCGATGACATCGACTGCATTTCGAGCTCCTTTTCTTTTCACCAATTGATAATATTCTTTGTTTACGTGGTTGTCCAACCAGACGTTTAACTATTTGAGATAATACATTCACACTAACATCAACAGATCTCCAATCAGAATGATTTCCAATAGGATAAACTGATCCTTTATAGGTTTAGAACAATGTACTGCAAAAATATTAGTCCGACACAAAAGTATATATATCTAAATTTAGCCCACGAATAACAGTACAAGCATGAGCACATGGAATCTCCACCAAATCCCAAACACAACAACTGCGTGATTTATAGGCCAAATTTACCAAAAAAGTGATTGTCCCCATCATCTACTTTATATTCTTCATTGTTAATAGGATCAACCTAAAAAATAAAATAGTCAACAAAATGTAATCAACTAGGTGAACTAATGGAATGTCAATGAAAACTAAAATATAAACGAAAATGTAAGTGATACTTGATGCGTTATTTTATGCGATGAAATAATGGTAGAGATTGCGTTGATGGAAAATACGTTGTGCAAGCAAATTTTCTCCGCAAGATCCAAGTATAAATCCTACTGAGTTGCCTAGTAAGCCCAGGGTCGAACTCAGGGACTAAGGAAAATAATATGTGGTGGTAATTTATAGATCACTTTGCGGTAACAATAAATTAAAGAGTTGGTTGGTTTGTTGTTTATAGTATAAAATGTATGCGGCGGAGTTAAGAAAAGAGTTAATATTACGAAAGATGCGATGAATATACGAGGGAATGAGTTGAGAAGGGGTTTAGCTAACACTTCCTAGGATTGCGTTCATGTTATGCGATCATCCTACACACATGCAACAACAAATCATCTCTCAACACAAATACTACGGCTTCTAGTTTTAGAACGCATGCGATATGTGCAATGATGTCTATAGGACTTATACATAAGCCTCTATTCTTGTCTATGCGATGACGATTGACACACACACATACAAGGTGACTGCATAATACCATAACCTATCTCTAGGATGCATGCGATGCATGTTGACAAACAGAGCTTATCTCTAAGTCTCAATCTCTTGCTTATGCAGATCTAATCTTGCTCTCTCGAGTCTAGATTCTAACCTAGCTCTCTTAAGTCTTAGGTTTTTTCTTTAGACTCTCTCTCGAGTAGCTCTAAAGGGTGATGGACGCAACATAAGACAAGATGATCACATGCGATGAAAATTCTAGGTCATATTAGCTAAGTACTTCTCAACCCATTCGATAGATTTAGCTACTCATGCGTGTTTTAAAGAGAGTGAACAGATGTAGATAAGCAAGTTCTATTTTATAGATATATAATCGAAATACAAAATGACAATGCGGAATAAGAATAAAGAACCTAGTAGAAATTTCTTGCTTCCCAAGGCTTTTACACTATTCTTCTCTACTCTGCTCAAAAGATATTCTTGCTCTTGCAAGAGTCGACCCTCTCTTTATTTTTCGACGCTCCCTGGCACTCTCTCGAGCTGACCAGGGCGATCTTTCGGCATCTCTTCCCTTCTCTTGCTCCGCCTTCTAAGTATAAGAAACTAAGAACAAGGCTAAGTATCGGCTAAATGGTGAACTCTCAAAACTGGGCAAACTACTTCACTGAAGGTAGTCTTTGGTATTTATAGACTTTAGGGTGAGAAGCTTCTTCTTTCTTATGATTGTACTGATGGGATGACATTAATTCTCTGTTTACGCGCCGAATATTTGTCATCGAAAAGTTGAGTGTACTTGCTACAGTGGTCGTTAACGGCTTGTCAACTTAATTCGGAATTGTCCGTCATCAGCTTTCTGTCCCATCGTGATTTATTAAGTTTTCACCCAGATGCACCCACCTTGATGCACTGGCTCTATGCGACCACCTTCTCGAGCAAATTTTTGAACGCAAACGATCGTATAGCCCTGCTGTCGCAATCTTGATTTCGCGAGCGTAGAAGATTGCATGGCCTTACGGTCGCAATCTCTTATGCGTTAATTTCTTCGGATCGTATTTCCACCTTGCATCAACGAATTTTCCTGCACAAAAATACATAAATTAATTGTTTTAATTCGATGGACGCATGCGATCGCAATGTTATAAACTTAATGCTTTTGGACGCAATATTGTATATTTTTATCATCGCAATCCTGCATTATTTTATGACTTTGCGTTGTAATAACGTGCATTTCTACCCGTTATCAATATTATCCCTACCTGATTAAATATTTTCAAGCTATCAGTGAAAACAAAAACTATCAGTGATAGCTTCAATCACTGATAACATGTTATCAATGATAGCTTCTATCACTGATAACATGTTATCAATGATAAAAGCTATCACCGATAACATGTTATTAATGATATTTTCTAATAGTTAAGGTATTTGTACCTTGAAGCTTCTTGACTGATTGTGTTGCTTTCGCAACTCAGACTCTACCCAATTAGTCAAAACAGTTTTCATGGATAATGCTGATTGACCTTTTTTATAAAACCAATTTTGAAGTATTTCTCTAATATAATCAAGTAATGATGCGACGGGGAACTCCCTAGGCTTTTTCAAAATATTATTCAAGCACTCTGAAATATTAGTAATCATCATATTATACCTTCTTCTCCTAGAATGTGCACGTGTCCACTTCTCAAAACCAACTTTACTGAGATATTCTCGAATTGTAGGATATATTGATTCCATCCATTTCATATAAAACTCGAACTTATCAATTGTATAAGCTTTTGCAACACTATAATATATGTCATCAATTAAAGAATCCTTATAAATCAACCTCACATTTTGCAAAAGGTGTCGTAAACAAACACAATACTCAACATTTGGAAAGACATTCATAACACCTTTCGGAATGCTAAAATGCCGATCAGAAATAATGACTAATCCTTCTTGTTCACCAAAAATTTTCTTTAAATTCTCAAAAAATCATCTCTAGGATGCATCATTTTCAGAGTCAACAATACTAAAAGCAAGAGGAAAAATCTGATTGTTACCGTCAATTGTTGAAGCCGTCAAAAGAGTCCCAACGTATTTACATTTCAAGAACGTCCCATCAACTGATATATTAGGCCTACAATGCTTTCAAACCTCAATTGATGCTCCAATAGCCATATAACAATACTTAAAATGCCAATTTATGTCAGCTTCATAGGCAGTGAATGTACCTAAAAGAAGAAAATAAACAATTAAGCCAGATTATAAAAGGTATATAATTGATTGATGCCTACCACTAATAGCTTCTATCACTGGTTGCAGTCCATCAAAATAGTTTCCATTATTTTCATGTTATCAGTGATGGAAGATATCAGTGATAGACTCCAATTAGTGATAGGAGCTATCATTGATAGATCATATAATAAGTCAAAAAAAGAAACCTAGATTCTTTTCTTCTAACTTCATAAAAAACTTTGGAATCAAAGCATATGATTCATGTGCATCGCCTTTCGAAGACTTCATTATTTGCTCTTTTTCCCTCATGCTTTATAATAGCTAATAATTACTCCAAATTCCTTACGAACTTTATTCGCAATATCACTAGGAGTTGAGGTATAAGAAGAACTAAATCTAAAACCATTTCTCAAATATTCAGCTATTAAGGACGAAGAAGCTTGCCTATGACAAGTTTGAATACTTTTTATAGAACAATCATGAATATCAATAAACTTTCTAAGCATCCACAAAACACTCCGCTTGTAATGGGATACCTTCATATACCACTGACAACCATCTTGAACACATCGAAACACAATTGCTCTTGAATTTGACGTTATAGTCTTAAATTCAAAATTCTTCTTAACTGCTATCAAGTAAAACCAATTTGATAAAATCTCTTTACTAGCAAACACATCTTTTGCTTCCAAATCACGAGCAATGTGTATATCCATAATCACTTGGAAATCACCATCATCAATCATAGGTTTGAAGAAGGAACAATAGACAAATAATTCTCACCTCCACTAGAAACAACGTTAGAAGACACTTCCAAACATGAACTACTGACATGAGCAACCAAAGGATGTCGTGTATTGTGTTCCTTAACTAAAGCCAAAAACCAAGCTATATCCTTATCTTCACGAATTTGAACTATATTTTCAACCTCATTCATAACAAAATCTAATAAAATTGAAAGCTCTATAGAAGAAGTAGACACATCCAAACAAATCTCCTTAACTATTAAACCCATAAAATCTTCAAAAACTATTATATCATCTACTAAAACTCCAGTAGATTTGTAATTCACATAACAATGTTTTTCATTCCATATTCCACTATGAAAAACAACTATTGGAATAACCATGTTTTAAAAATCCTGCAAAAGTAAAACAAAAACTCTTGAATAAAAATATCAATAGGTTCTAATAGCTATCAAAAGAAAATATAAATCTATCAATATCATTGATACTAGTCTAAAACTAGACATGTCTTTCAATGGATATCAATAAAAAATAATGAACAAATAAAAAATGATAGCAATCACACATTATATCAGTGATAGACATTATCAATGATAGCCACTGATAGACATTATCAATGACAAACACAAAGCCAATGTAGCTGTAATATCAAACCTAAAAATATCAAAGATCAAAATACACCGATATGTTTATAGAAAGAATATACAGTATCAAATGAAATAGGAAGAATTCAAGCCCTAACTTAATTAATCAATCAAAACTCAAAATATCAACGCAATGAATAAAGCAAAATTTCATGAAAGCACAAAAACTCTGCTCACAATCCATTATGTTCATAGTGAGTTGAAGAAATCATTAGTTTGAAAAACAGAATCGAAAAAACAAGAACACTAAAAGAAAAAAAAAACTCTCAATCAAAGATGAAATCGAAAAAATAAAAATGAACTCACGAATCGAAATTGATCGAAGTATCATGTAGCTTCACGAATTGGAATTGATCGAAGTACCACGGAGTTTCATGAATGGGATTTCATGGAGACTGATTCATTGATATTTCACCGTGAAGAAAAAGGAAAGAACGGAAAAAAGCAAAGCAAAAAGTATCACGTAGCTTCATTGATCTGATTTCATGGAGACGATAGATATTTCATTGTAAAAGAAGAAGAAGGTCACAAACGTGAAAAAGGAAAGTTAATAAAGGGAAAGAGAGGGTAAATTTGGAATTCCAGAAAAAAGGAAAGGTTGACTGGTCAATGTTTGCTATAATAGAAAATATTAAAAATGTGGTATATATAATCAGATTTTTTATTCCCATTTATTATTCAATACAAATTTCCTTTATTTTATTTTTTTGTCCTTCCCCACTCCCCATTTTCTCCTTCTCCAACTTCTTCCCTAAACTTCTCTTCTTTCCTATTCTTTCTCTCCCACTAACTCACCCACTTCTTTCCTTTTCTTTCTCAACTTCCATCCCTTTTAAGTCACTGCATTAGTATAAATAGAGGTGCAAGTGGAATAGGAGAGGAGACCTACAAGTGGAATAGGGGAGGAGGCCAATTTTTTGAGTTTTGAGAAAATTCCCATCGAAACCCACAAGTTCCCAACACTACATCCACTATCGTTGTCACTTGCACACCATTCCGATGAGCCATCAACTACCATCTGCCCCGACGATGCTCAGATTCGCAAATCAAGGAAGTATGGCACCCCAACACCTTTGCAGACCACCACTAAAACATCTACGAATGGCTCTGGCGAAACATCACGTTGCAAATTTGATGAACCTCACGGACAACCTCCAGCCATGATCCCCCAATACAGAGATAGAATTAATCTAAACTTATATTCAAGGTGCATGAATTACATTTAATTAGATACATGTATAGTTGAGATTCAAGGAATAGTTGAATACATGAATTACAAGATACAATGATCAATGTCCATGTATTGGTGAAAAGTCATGTGTATTTGAATTTACCATTAATGTCTTTTGATGTATTTTTCTATTAGTATAAATATGTGTAGGATTTTTCATTTGTAAACAAGCGAAGAAAATAAAGTAATATTTAAGTTCTAGTTTCTCCAATCTTGTGTGAGTAAGAGAACAATCTTCTTCTCTTATCTATTGAATTATATTATGAGGGCCTACTTTGTTTCCAAAAGTGGTATTAGAGCTAAGATCAGAGATGACTTCAAGTTGTAACATGTTGCAACCCCAACTTCCAGTGGGAAGAATCTTAATTAGTGGAGTATTCAAATGAAAGTGTTATATGGCTCACAAGAATTGTGGAATATTGTTGAAAGAGGATACACTGAAGTTGAGAATCAGAATGAGCTCACTAATTAACAACTTGCCGAGTTGAGAGAAAATTGTAAGAAAAACAAGAAGGCTTCGTTCTTCATTTATCAAGTTATTGATGAACATGTCTTCGAAAGAATTTCAACAGTTACTTCTGCAAAGGCGACTTGGGATATCTTACAATCCAGCTATCAAGGAGAAGATAAGGTAAATATAGAAAGACTACAAGCTCTCAGATATGAATTTGATTGCATTAAGATGAATGAGTCCGAAACTATTGAAGATTTTTTCAATCGTATTCTTGCGATTGTCAACAGTTTGAGAACAAATGGAGAACAAATGTTGAAAAGATTCTTGGAAGTATGCCAAAAAAAAGTTTGAGCACATTGTTGTTGCAATTAAAGAATCAAAAGATTTATCTACACTATCAGTATATAGCTTGATGTGTTTTCTTCAATCCCATGAACTTAGATTGAAGCAATTTGATATTAATCTCGATGAAGCATTTCAGATGCAAATTTCATTCAGAGGCAATTCTCATGGAAGACGTGGTGGCCGTGGCAGAAGAGGAGTGGAAGAAACTATGATAATAGAAATGGTAAGAATTCTGAAAATCAACAAGAAAACTCTTTTTCATCTCAAGGAAGAGGAGGTGGAAGAGGAAAAGGCTTTGACAGAAATCAAGGAAGTGGTCGTAGTAATTTTTCTCACATTCAATGTTTTAATTGAAAAAGGTATGGTCATTTTCAAGCAAATTGTTGGACACAAAAAAATTGAAAAGGAAATTCCACCATGATGCATAAAGAGGAGACAAATAATGAAGGTGTTCTATTTCTTGCATGTAGTGCTCAAGACGATGTTATAGAGTCTACATGGTATCTTGCTAGTGGTTGTAGTAACCGCATGACAACAAATAGAAGTATATTTGTTACTTTGGATGAATCTCTCCAAAGTGAAGTGAAAATTAGTGATAATACCAGACTGCAAGTCAAAGGCCGAGGTGATATTCTCGTTAACATGAAGAAAGACACAAAACAAGTTGGGGATATATTCTATATTCCAAGTCTGAAGCATAATCTTTTGAGTATTGGCCAACTACTTCAACAAGGTCTAAAAGTTTCATTTGAAAGTGGTGTGTGTGCCATCAAAGATCAGATTGGTGTTCTTATTAGCAAGGTAAAGATGACTCCTAATAAGATGTTTTGTAACGACCCGACCCCCTAGGACTTAGGTAAGGCCGTTACTAAAATAAATGCATGCACATAATTTAAAACGACGCTCAGTTTGTTTGAAATAAATGCTACTTAACAAGAGAAGTTCAAAAGACATTTATTAAATACAATTTTTAAGACAATAATAGGGTACCCAAATTCTTAAAGACTAACAAAAGTATATAAAAGAGATAATCCTTAGAAATAAATTTCAACAGTAAATCTAAATATTAAGGGGAAAATAAGGACTCAAATTTTAAGATGCGGAAGCGAAAAAGTCTAGTCCCAGTGACACGATCACAAATTCTGCTGCGCCATCGCCAGTACATCTTTACCTTTCCTTGAAACATCAACATAAGAAAGAATGAGTATGAAATACTCAGTAAGTAACCCCACCACTAGGGTCAGGCTAGGCATCTATGTCCTCTAGATACCCGCATATGGCACATAAACATATGGAACAAACAAGAGACCGAGTCCTATCCTATTGTAGTTAAGTATGCCCACAAAACTAGTGAATCCTGAAGGAAACACAAAACTGGTAAATCTCGAAGGAAACACAAACTAGTGAATCCCGAAGGAAACACAAACTGGTGAATCCCGAAGGAAACACAAAACTGGTGAATCCCGAAGGAAACACAAAACTGGTGAATCCCGAAGGAAACACAAACTGGTGAGCATCTAACTAATCAATGAGGATATTCACACAATCTCAACGTTCTAAGAATCAACATTGTACAATTCTAAAACATACATGAAAATCCTTGATACCATGGTTCCATCACATACACATGATTATTAACAACATATTATACCTCATTCATGTATACTTTACATCATAATTCCACAACATATAAGTATGCCTCAACACCAGCAGATCAGACATCGACATATGAAAATACATACTATCACATACTAACGATCAAGTACTTAGGTGTGATGTAAACAAATTAGAACTCGTGCCAGAACATACTTTGATTCAGGTCATACTGTCAAACAACATGCTAACATTTACCATAACATACACCCATCATGCTAGCATACAACTAAAGCCTGGCCCGTGGGCAGTTCCAGTGGTAAGCGTACTTACCTTAATCGAAGATCCACAGATAAACTCAGAAAACCAAACAATGACCGCGGTTTGAAGAAACGACCCTAACATATGAATACAACCATTAAGTTTTAGTCCAAAAATAATTGTGACATCTCAGAGTCAAAACCACAATACCCAAAAGCTTACCCAAGGAACTCGCTTAACAACCACTCCAAAATCTCCTTCTAACAGATTTTAAATTCCAATGGACGACAACTTGAAACCTTAACGATACAAGGGTTAAGTCAAACTTAATTCAGTAATCAAAGCGTGCCCACAAACCAACAATAAGGACCATAACTCTTACCAAAACTCTTTTCAAACGATCTTGAATCTGCTTGATAGTCGCTACTGTAATTTCCCAAGCTCAAATCTAAAATCAAGATAATGCGACTAATTTAATCTTTAATCCAACTTAGTGGGCATCCAAAATCTTTCAAGAAACCCAACCACAAAATAGATCTTACCAAAATCTAAGAGTCCGATAAAGACCCACACAATAGAAAATAGGCAGCACGGCGATGGATGGTGGAGAAACCGGCTGGAGGCAGCAGCGGCACAAGCTGCTGGGAGACAGCGACAGTGTGTGGCAGTCAGGGGCTAGAGTGACAATGGCGATTCAGACCGGTTGGGCGAGATCGGCACGATGGGCAGTGGCTGTCTCTTATACACATCTAGATGTGTATAAGAGACAGGCAGCAGATGGAAGGGTGGTGTGCTTTTATTATTATTATTTTTAAATAATGATAATAATAATAATAATAAAAGGAAAATAGTATAACTCTAATTAAATCCTTTTCTTAACCCACTTTATACCATTTAATTTCTTTCCTTTTCCAAAGAAAATAAATTCTTGCCATAAATTTCCAAATTGAGTTTGAAAATTGAATAATTTGAATAATTTCCATGTCAACACTTAAATCCTCGCGCTTAAACTTTAAATTCAAAATTCCAAACATGCCCTTCAACTAAGGACAATTACTGAAAAAGAAATAGAAAAATATTTACATCATTAATAAATAAATAAAAAGGTGTGGGATGTTACATTCTTCCCCCCTTAAAGAACTTTCGTCCTCGAAAGTTCATCCTTGAAAAAGCTCCGGGTATTGGGCCTTCATCTCATCCTCTCGCTCCCAGGTGGCCTCCCTGAACTGGTGGTTCTACCACAGGACTTTCACAAACGCAATGTCTTTACTTCTCTGGCAAGGATCTCTATGAGCTTCTCCTCGTAGCTCAAGTTGTCGTTCAACTATAAGGACTCGTAATCAACTACATGGGACGGGTCTGTCATATACTTCCTTAGCATCGAAACATGGAAGACATTATGAACTGAAGACAACGCTGGGGGCAAGGCCAAACGGTAAGCTACAAGGCCAACTCGTTCTAGGACCTCGAAAGGTCCAATGAATCTCGGACTCAACTTTCCTTTCCTGCCAAACCTCGAATACCTTTCATGGGTGCCACCTTTAAGAAAATTTTCACCCCAGTCTCAAATTCTAGGTCCTTACATCTTACATCGGCATAACTCTACTGTCTGCTTTGGGCTGTCTGCATACGAGCCCTGATCTTCTGTATGGTCTCATTTGTGGTCTACACAAATTCAAGTCCTAACACTCTTATCTCTTCTACCTCATCCCAACACACAGGGGACCTGCAACTCTTCCCATATAGGGCCTTAAAAGGTGACATCCCAATAGTGGACTGGTAGCTATTATTGTACGCAAACTCCATTAAGTGTAAGTGAGCATCCCAGCTTTCTGAAAACTCTATGGCACAGGCACGCAACATGTCTTCCAGTATCTGATTCAATCTCTCTGTCTGCCCATCAGTCTGAGGGTCGAACGTTGTACTGAAGTTTAACCGGTCCCCAAAGCCGCCTAGAGACTCTTCTAGAAGTTAGACATGAAACGAGGTCTCTGTCTGACACAATGGACACGGGCACTTTATGCAATCTTACCACTTACTTCATGTATATCTATGCCTACTGATTCACTGAAAAGGTGGACTTTCCAGGTATGAAATGGGCTAGCTTCGTAAGTCTGTCTACAACGACCTATATCGCAGTGAAACCTTTAACTGTTCGAGGCAACCCCACGATGAAGTCTATAGACACATGCTCCCACTTCCATTCTGGTACATTTAATGGTTGTAACAAGCCTGCTGGCCTCTACCTCGGGGTTTTCACCTGCTGGCACACCAAACACTTACTGACGAACTCCGCAACCTCTCTTTTCATATCATTCCACCAATAGTAATGCTTCAGATCCTGATACATCTTGGTGCTGCCGGGGTGGATCGAGAATAGGGAAATATGAGCCTCTGACAACACTCACCCTTAATGTCACTAACCGCTGGCACGCACAAACGCCCTTGATAAAGGAGGTTACCTTCTGCTGACACTGAGAATTCGCTATCCTGGCCTGACTCCACTCTACGAACTCTCTCTACCAGATAAGGGTCGTCTCGCTACGCAACAATAATCTTCTACCTTAGGCTTGGTTGCACCGACAACTATGCTAACTGTGTCGTGACCTTCCCCATGACTACTGCAGTCTCTGCCCTCTCCAGTTCGCTGCATAGATGAGTCTATCTGGTAATGAGAGCTGTGGAATGGGCCACCTTTCTGCTTAAAGCATCAGCCACTACGTTTACTTTTCCCGGGTGGTACAAAATTTCACGGTCATAATCCTTTACTAACTCCAACCACCTTCTTTGCCTCATGTTTAACTCCTTCTGAGTGAAAAAGTACTTCAAACTCTTGTGGTCGGTGAAAATCTGTATCTTTTCTCCATACAAGTAATGTCTCCAGATCTTGAGAGCAAAAACCACCACTACTAACTCCAAGTCATGCGTGGGATAATTCTGTTCGTGCTTCTTCAGCTGACGTGAAGCGTAAGTAACTACTCTACCCTGCTGCATCAATACGCATCCCAACCCCTTCTTGAATGCATCACTAAAAATGATGAAACCACCTGATCCGTCCGGTGCAGTAAGAACTGAGGCTGAAACCAGCCTCTACTTAAGATCCTGGAAACTATTTTCACAAGCCTCATTCCAAACAAATGTTGCCTTCTTCAAGGTCAACTGAGTTAATGGGGCAGCTATGCGAGAGAAGTCCTTCATAAACCGTCTGTAGTAGCCTGCTAACCCCAGGAAATTGTGCACCTCACTGACCGTGGTTGGATGAGCCCAACCCGTAACTGCCTCTACCTTTGCGGGATCCACAGAGACACCTTCCATGGATACCACATGCCCTAAACAGGACACCTGCTTCAACCAAAATTCACATTTAGAAAACTTAGCATATAGCTTATTGGCCCTCAACGTCTCCTAAACTTTTCGCAAATGCTCCTCATGCTCGGCCTCTGTCTTGGAATAAATCAAAATATCATCAATAAAAACAATCACGAAGGTGTCGAGGAATTCCTTGAACACCCTATTCATCAGATCCATGAACATTGCTAGTGCATTCGTTAGAAAGAATGACATCACTATGAACTCATAATGTCCATACCTCGAATGGAAAGCTGTCTTGGGTATGTCATTGTCCTTTATCCTCAGCTGGTGGTACCCTAACCGGAGGTCAATCTTAGAGAATACCGTAGCTCCCTATAACTGGTCAAACAAATCATCAATCCTGGGAAGGGGATATTTGTTCTTGACGGTCACCTTATTCAACTCTCTGTAATCAATGCACAGACGTAACGATCCATCCTTTTTTTTCACAAACAAAACAGGTGCACCCCATGATGACACGCTAGGGCGAATGAAACCCTTGTCCAACAACTTCTGCAATTGGACCTCCAGTTCCTTCAACTCTGCCGGGGCCATCCTATATAGAGCCCTCGAAATAGGGGTTATGCCTGGCTCCAATTCAATGGCAAAATCTATCTCCCGCTGCGGGGGCAGTTTGGGAAGATCTTCTGTAAACACATCTGGAAAATCCCTAACTACTTGCTCCGAAGTCAAGGTAACTTCATTCTCCCTGGTGTCCACCATACTGGCCATAAAACCCCAGGCTCCTTGATCAAATAGCCTGTTGGCCTTCAATGCGATATCACCTTGGGTAGGACTATGGTCTCAACCCCTTTAAACTTAAAACTAGCTCCTGTAGGAGGGTTAAAGATAACCTCCTTACAAGAGCAATCTATGTTGGCATGGTTAGCAGCTAACCAATCCATGCATAATATAACATCAAAATCGTGCATATATAAAATTATCAGGGTTACATCTAATGCGCAATTGGTTACCTCTACCTGACATGCTTTTATCTTTTTTGTAGCTAACATGATCTCTCCGATGGAGTATGTAAATGGCAACGGTTCTGAGTCTTAACATGGCATGTCTCACAAATACAGCAGATATAAAACGAGTGCGAAGAGCTAGAGTCAAATAAATAAGAGCATGATGTCCCAAAATGGGAAGTGTACCGTTTACCATGGTGCCTGACTTTTCGGCCTCACGCTGAGTGGTAGAAAAATACCTTCCCTGCTATTGCTGACGGTTCGGGCCTCCCTAGAACGAGCCTACGGCTGGCTCCTTATGCTTAGGGCATTCTTCCTTGGGCATCTATCTTTCATATGCCCTCTTGGGCTACAACGGAAAACAAATTCCCAGAGCCGGCTAAACAACGTCCTAGTTTGCTTACACAAGTGGTGATAATCGGTCTATTAATGGTCTCAGTGTTGCATATTAGTCACGGGATCCACCATCCGTTAACTACCAGGCACTCCACTAAAGACCGAAGCTTGAACTTTTCCTTACCACAGATATATTACGTGTCATCTAACCAATAGCAGTGCCGACAAACATTCACAGATCGGTCGTAAGTACAACTGGGCCAATAACCGTTATTGCCCCTGTAGTTAATCTATCTCCTTAAGTACAACTGATCCTCTAATGAACATAAGTTATAGTTCATACTACGACTGAGTCTTCTCTTCCAAAGAGAAGTTGTGGCCACTACGTTCAAACCTCGGAATCAGCCCTTAAGGAGAAAATCTCTCTACATTATCCCTGCTTTGAGGAAATGAGTGAATTCCCATCTTGTGGATTGAGTTCCCAGGTCCCAGATCAGACAAGTACCCCAAAAAGGTAGGCATGTTGAGTTGGAAATCTGGCCACTCTCACCCATACTAATCAAAGGACTGCCCTCAAAGACAAGAGTTCCCAAACACTTAGGATTGAGGTCGTGTCACCTATGGTCATTTAGGTTGAGATGCAAGTTTCTAGTATCAACGGCGTTATAATTATAAGTCTATCATTCTCGTTTCAGGTCTTATAAAACTCTCTGTATAGGACACCCTCGCTCGCACGTCCTCACATGAATGGTTAGGATCTACCATCTTGTAGTAGTTTACAACACTTTGCAAACCTCTACAAAGCGGGCCGTATCGTAGTGTCACCAGCATCAAGTATCTCATCTTAACCTTTATACTACAGGCCTATTTAGTGTTATCACTTAAGGCATGACCCACTAGAGTTCCTAAAACACTTAGGATTGAGGTCGTGTCACTATGGTCATTTAGGTGAGATTGCAATTTTCTAGTATCAACGGCGTTATATATAGATCTAGTCATCTCGTGGTTCAGGTCTTATACAAAACCTCTGATATTAGGGACACCCTCGCTCGCACGTCTCCACATGAATGGTTAGGATCTACCATCTGTAGTAGTTTACAACACTTGCAAACCTCTACAAAGCGGGCCGTATTCGTATTGTCACCAGCATCAAGTATCTCATCTTAACCTTTATACTACAGGCCTATTTAGGTTATCACTTAAGGCATGATCCACTTGTATATCACATATACATGCTTAAGTTCACATAAGATAACCAAGGAGTTTTGTTTATTGGATATGAGTAAATGCCAAAATAAAATAGAACTTATTTTATTCATTAAACAATGTGTATCTTTACAAAACAACGAGACTCCGAGAGAATTAGGACACCAATCCCAACAGATCGTACAGTATTTACTAAACGATCACATAGTTTTGTTAGACAATCGCTTGCCTAAATTAAACGATCGTGTAGTATCTGTAGGCAACAGACCAAGCTAAACGATCACATAGCTTTATCTAAACGACTAGGCATCGACCTATATGATAAGTCTCCGCCATCTCCCACTTGCCCAGTCGTATACACGATCAGTGTTTCCTCCTTCGTCTGCCTCATACCAAGTCCAAACAGAGCCCATCCTCTGGATTCTTACACCGAGAATACCAAGGTAGCCTTGTTGGTGGTGTCATACTCAACTCGACACCGTCTAGGTTTTGTGGAGGCCGTTCATGTTACTAAGGAGTTCATGACTGAGGCAATCGTTGAGAACGAGTGTGAAAAGTTCGTGTTGTGTTGCGGTCATGCAGATCGAGTGTTTGAGGTTGCTGTTGTTCGAGCGGTCGTGCGTAATGGAGCGTGGAGACGCATCTACAGATTGTTCATACAGTTTTTCCCTTTGTGCATTTGTAGTTATTCATGCTGTAAGTTCTGTATGAATTGTATAACCGCTTGTTTGGAAGTCGACTGTAAATGTAATGTTTATTCATGTGATTTGGAATTATCTTGTTTCTGCTGCTCATGAAAATCTTGAATTCGATTTCCTTCATAGAGAGCCTCCAAACCTCCTGAGTTGATTCATACAGATTTGTGTGGTCCCATGCATACAATATCAAATGGAGGTAATCAATATTTCATAACCTTCATTGATGATTTCAATAGAAAGTTATAGATTTATCTTTTGAAAGAAAGAAGTGAAGCATTTGAATGTTTTAAATCTTTCAAAGCTTTAGCTGAGAATCAAAATGGCCATACGATAAAAACTTTGAGATCTGACCATGGTGGAGAATTATACTTTTTTTTTATCAATTTTTCAAGAAACAAGGTATTCATCATCAATAGATAGCTCGAATGACTCTACAATAGAATGGAGTTGCAAAAAGAAATAATAGAACAATCATGGAGATGGCGAGAAGTGTGCTAAAAGAAAAAAAGATGCCAAATGAGTTTTGGGGAGATGTTGTTTCTTGTACTACTTATATTTTGAATCGAGCTCCTACAAAAAGTGTTCTAGGTATGACTCCTTATGAAGCATGGT
This sequence comes from Benincasa hispida, assembly GCF_009727055.1. Lineage (NCBI taxonomy): Eukaryota > Viridiplantae > Streptophyta > Magnoliopsida > Cucurbitales > Cucurbitaceae > Benincasa > Benincasa hispida. The sequence goes on along the minus strand of NC_052358.1, from coordinate 32,961,689 downwards.
GTGGTGAAAAACCACATGTTTGTCACTTGACAGTTTTGGGGAGTATAGCTTATTCTCATATACCAAATAAGCTAAGGGGTAAATTAGATGATAAATAAGAAAAATGTATTATGGTAGGCTATAATGAAAATTCTAAAGCTTATCGGTTGTATAATCCTTTGTTAAAAAAGATTATTATCAGTCGGGATGTGATTTTCAATGAAGATGAATCCTGGAGCTGGGATGTCGTTGGAGAAGCAGATAGTCCATATCATGTTAGAATGGATGGGAATAGAGATGCTCAAGACTCAGAGCAAGTTAAGATTCAGGTAGTGGCATCATCTTCATCTGCATTGCCATCTTCCACAAGTGATGATGATATGTCACTGAAGAGAATGAGAAATATTCAAGAAATTTATAATGCTACTAGCAGAATTGATGATGATGTTGCTGATTTTGCATTATTTTCTAGTGTTGATCCTATAAATTATGATGAGGAGATCCAAGATGAAAAATGGAAGATTGCAATGGATCAAGAAATTGATGCAATAAAAAAAAAAATGAAACGTGGGAGTTGATGGATCTTCTAGTAAACAAACAAGTTCTTGGAGTAAAACGGGTGTGCAGAACAAAACTAAAGTCAAATGACGAAGCTGAAAAATACAAGGCAAGACTTGTTATAAAAGGCTATAAGTAGGAATATGGTGTGAATAATGAAGAGATCTTTGCTCCTATGACAAGAATTGAGATAGTTCGATTGATTTTGTCGTTGGCTACTCAAAATGAGTGGAAAGTTTATCAAATGGATGTAAAATCCGCTTTTCTGAATGGATACTTGAAGGAAGAGATATTCGTTGAACACCCTTAGGGTTACGTGAAAAAAAGGAGAAGAAGACAAAGTGTACAAGTTGAAAAAGGTCTTGTATGGATTGAAACAAGCTCCACAAGCTTGGTATAGTTGCATTGACAATTTCTTTATAAAGATAGGTTTTCAAAGGTGTCCATATGAGCATGCACTCTATGTCAAAAAAGATAAGTATGACAAATTTCTTAATGTTTTATTATATGTCGATGATTTGCTTTTCACTGGAAATGATAAACTGTTGTATGATGATTTTAAAAATTCCATAAAAAAGTGAATTTGAGATGAGTGATATGGATCTCATCCATTATTTTTTGAAAATTGAAGTCAATAAAAAAGATGGAAAGATTGTCATCTCACAACAAAAGTATGTTTGTGATTTGTTGAAAAAATTCAGAATAGAAAATGATTTTCCTTGTAACACGCCCATGGATGCAAATTCGAAATTGAGCAAGAATGATATTGGAGAAAATGTTGATCCAAGCTTATATCGAAGCTTAGTTGGAAGTATGTTAAGCAGATCCATGTCAAGCCCGAAAAGAGGTCATTGGGAAGTGGGTAAGCGAGTGCTTCGTTACATTCTTGGCACTATTAGTTTTGGAATTTATTACAAGAAAGTTCTAGAATCGGTGTTAGTTGATTTTTGTGATATTGATTGGGGTGGTAATGTTAATGATCATAAAAGCACATCTGATTATGTTTTTAGATATTGGTTCGAGTATTTTTTAATAGACTTCAAAGAAATAACCCGTTGTTGCTCTTTCTACCACCGAAGCGGAATACATCTCTTTATCTACAGCTGGATGTCAAGCTTTGTGGCTTAGATGGATGTTGAAAGAATTGAAGTATACGTAAAGAAGTCGGACTACTTTATATCGTGATAATGGTTCTGCCATTGCATTATAAAAAATCCAATCTTCCATGGAAGAAGCAAACATATTAGAATCAAGTATCATTTTATCATAGACTTGGTTAAAGATGAAGAAGTGATGGTGAAGCATTGCAAGACTCAAGATCAGGTGGCGAATTTTTTTTCCGAAGGCACTGAAGTTTGACTTATTTGTTAAGTTCAGAGAAAAGCTTGGAGTTGCTCAAGTCTAGATTAAGGGAGGATGATAGAATTATTGTGGACTTATATTGAAGGTGTATGAATTACACTTAATTAGATACATGAATAGTTGAGATTCAAGGAATAGTTGAATACATGAATTACAAGATACATTGATGAATGTTCATGTGTTTTTCGCGGATTAATGGTCGTGCGCCACCGACGGCCTAAAATGAAAGGGGCTTGGGAAACCTCTTATCTATTGAGTTGTATTGTGAGGGCCTACTTCGTTTCCAACAGAAACGGTGCAGTTTCACAGCCCAAAAAGCAATGGCATCCCACTGCAAAGAAGGAGCAGAAGAATAAGAAAATAAGAGAAAAGTGGAAGAAGAGGGAAAGAAAGAACGAAGAAGGTGGGGAGAGGAAAGAGAAAGAGGAAATTTGGTAAAGTCATTGGTGGTTCCACCAATTTTTTACTTTTTTTTTTATTTCTCTCCTAATTTCAAATTAGATTAGATTAAATTAAATTAATTCTTGTTCAATTTTGCAAAAAAATCACAAATTGGTTTCTTATTTAGAATCTTAAAGTAAATTTAATCTAAATTTAATTTTAAATTTTGAATTTAGATTAATTTGAAAATCCCTAAATTAAATTTAAATTAGGATTCATTTGGAGTTGAAAAATGATGTTTATTTGAATTTTAGTTTAATTCCCAAACTACTTTCTGATTTGATTTAAAGTTAATATTTCTGAATGACTTCAAATTCAATGGGATTCAACTTTGATGGAAAATTCTAATTCGTTTAGGTTTTTTAATTTGAAATTTTCAAAAAGGTTTCAAATTGGTCTTAATTGAAGAATTCAATTTAATTTTAGTAAAGTTTTCTGATCGATATTTTTTAACGAGATCTCAATTTAGAAATTGATTAATGATTGTAGAATAAAATTTGGTCATAAGTAAACTCTTTGACAATTCTATCTAGGGTGAGATACTTAGGTTGACGATAGCAACACCTCTACTTGGGAACTGACCTCATAGTTGAATTAATCAAATTTTATTTGATTTCATTGATTAAGGTTTTGTTTATACCTCTTTTCTTAATTATTTCGGCAATAAAGTTAGAAATAAAACAAATTGTGACTTTTAAAAATTAATGGATTGACTATGAAGTTTGAAATAAAAGAAATTGTCAATATTTCAAAATTAGATTTCTGAAATAAGAATCCTCAAATTTCTCAAAATTACACTTTGACAATGAAATTTGAAATAACATATATTGTCATTTTTCCAAAATTGGATTTTCGAAATAAGAACTCTTTAATTTTTCAATATTGCACTTTGACAATGAAATTTGAAATAAAATAAGTTGTCACCTTTCAAAATTGGATTTATGAAATAAGAACCCTCCAATTTCTCTAAATTGCACTTCGACAAGAAATTTGAAATAAAATAAATTGTCAATTTTCCAAAATTGGATTTGTGAAATAAGAACCCTCCAATTTTTCAATATTGCACTTTGAAAATGGGATTTGAAATAAAATAAGTTATCACCTTAAAAATTTGGATTTCTAAAATAAAAACCCTCCAATTTTTCAAAATTAAATTTTTGCAATGAAATTTAAAATAAAATAAGTTGTCACCTTTTTAAAATTGGATTAAGAACCATCTGATTTTTTTTCCTTCTTTTTTTGAGTTTCGACAATAAAGTTTAAAATAAAATAAATTGCTCATATTCTAAAATGAATTTCTAAACGAGAATTCTTTGTTTTCACAAGTTTACATCCTTAAATTTTAAAATAAAAGTTTGTTTTTAAATGAATTTCTAAATTTGGAGTAAAAGTAGTGTTGTCTTTTCGGACTTCATCAAAATTCAATAAATACATGAAAAATCTCCAGAACTGATTTGTTAAAATGAACATTTATTTTAGGGATCTAGTAGTGTTCTCTTTTTGGGATAATCATCCTATAAATACATGAATTTTTTCTTAAAAATTCGATGACGAAATATTGGAAAATATTCATTTTCTAATTTTCTTGAGTGAGGAAATTATCTTGAAATTCAAGGTAAGTTCTAAGATCTTCCGAATGGCCTCGAGCCACTCATAATTATTAGTTCATATTTTATTACAAGGTGTGAATTAATATCATTTGGACATTCAAAAGCAAGATTGAAATTATTTGCTTCTTAAGACCAAAGAATAATAGGATAATTTTAAAATAAAATGTGATAATCGTTTTCGAAACGAGTGTTGTAGGGATACTAACAGCTTCTCTACACTCAACCGACTCCCGAATATTAAGTTTGGTTTTGCATAACCTTTTTATTTTAAAAGAGTTCCCAATCACACCCCAAAGATGATTGGTGGCGATTCTAAATCACTCACCTCGAAAGAGACCTTTAAGGAAGAATATCGATCGTTCTAGGTAGACGAAGTTGCAACATGTATCATAGTGTATCATTTTAAATAGACAATAAATAATTTTTACATCAATTTGTCTAGAATTTGGATTTTTTTACAACATTCAACATCCTGCCGTCATTACCATTTTTAGAACTCCCTTTTCAGACTTCATTATAAAATATGATATTGACATCGACCAATTTTTCTTCAAATAAAAAATTTTAAATTATATTTAAATTAATAATTAAGTTATTTTTATTTTTAATAAATTATACATCTAGTTCTAAATACCCATATGAAAAATTATTTTAAATAGTAAAACTGTTGAAAATATTTATAAATATAGTAAAATATCACAGTCTGTCTGCGATAGATCGCGATAGACCGTGATAAACTATCATCGCATGACACAAATAGACTCAGATAGTAATCTATCATGGTCTATCGTGGATAAACAGTAAAATATTTATATTCATAAATATTTTGGTTCATTTTGTTATATTTGAAAACAGACAAACTCATATTCATATAATGAGCAATAGATGATTATTTCTTTATGTTTTATGTATTTTTCGAAAAGAATATTGAAGCTATAGACTAATCTTTAACATCAACATCACACACTTTGGTTTACATATATATAGGTGAATATTTCAATCCATGTCCTTAGTTTCTCTTTTATCACAAGGGTATGTGAGGTAAAGTTTCTTAATATTGATTTCTAATAACAAATGAGACAACAATTCAATGCTGATATGCTAAAATGATTATGTCTCAAATGATTATGTCTCAATTGACATCAAATATATATTATGGATCTTGAGGTTAGATGTTTAATCCTCCGTTCCACATATTATTAAATAAACAAGAGAAAAGAAAACCCTCAATGGCAGTCACTTTCTTCAAAATGCCTCCTAATATTAGTAGAGAAGAACATCTCTATTTTCTCCTCTAGAAATATAGCCTACTTCAAATGATTTGATTTCTTAAAAAGGGAAAAGCCAAGGATCAGAATCAAGATGGCTTGATTAATAAGATGCCCAACATATTAAGAAGAAATAAGAAATCGTAGCAATATATGCCTTCTCAAATAATTTCTCTTAGTACAATATCAAAATAGATATATAAATATTAAGAAAGATAATTATTTTAAATAATAAAATTGCTGAAAATATTTTCAAATATATCAAAATGTCACTGTCTATTAGTGATATACTGCGATAGGCCACAATATCTATTACTAACACGGATAGATATCTACTGCAGTCTATCACTAGTAAATAGTGATATTAAAAAGAAAAAAAAAAAAAGGCATAATATACCCAACAGTGGGCATGATTTAGTTAACAGTCTAAAGTACAATTTAATTCACATGGGTTTATGATATGCATGAACCTTCTCATTTTCTTTGCATTCTAATCTTAAATCATGCAGCAACTATGCTTGGATCCTATAAAATTCTTGCACCATATATTATACAATATACACTATCAATGAAGTGTCACCACCTATATGATTTGAATTTCTACCCATTTATACTAATGGATGAATAATCTCATTACAAGCCTGCAAGGGAGAGAAACACTGATGATTTTTTTAAGGTCAACATATGATTATGAAAAAATTAGAATCTCTATTTGAACTGTTTGGTAGTCAATTTGAATTATGTTTTTAAATTGAAAATATGCATAATATGGATTTTAAAAACTGTTTTCAAATGATGTGATCCAAATAGAACAAATTCTGGAAACAACATTTTATGTTGATAGTAATGTATTCAGATTTTGAATTTGAAATTTTCAAATGAAGATTAAATAATATAAAAAATAAAAATTAATGGATATAGTATTTTGTGTTATAAACTAAATTTAAATGTATGTATTATAAATTATAGATTTTACAAAATAATAATTAAACAAAATTACAACTTAGATGATTGGGTTGGGTCTAAAAAGTGTTTCAACTTTAACTCAACCCAACCCACTAACAGTTAGGTGAAGACTAAAGTCTCACATTTATTAAGTAAGGTGAAGGCTTATGGTATATAAGTTAGAACAACTATTTCCAATGGTATGAAACCTTTTAGTTAAAACCAAAAACAAAGTAATGAGAATTATGCTCAAAGTAAATAATATCATACCTTATTTGTAGAAATATTTTAGAGGATTCATTGTCTCCTAACAAGTGGTATCAAAATCATGCCCCTTATACTTTTTCGTGTTGGCATGGCTCAATGGCATAGTCATTGTGATTTGTGGTTGATCTCACCAAATAAGGAATGAGCTTTGGTGAAGAGAAGTTGGTCGGGTTAAAAGTGATTGCTTAGGAGTAAAAAATGAATGAATGACTATTTTAAGAGGAGACCTTGGTGATCTTTCATTCAAGGAGAGGATTATTAGAGTGCAACCAAAGTCTCACATTGGCTAATTAAGGTATATAAGTGATGACATGAGGGTTATGCTCATGTTTAACTGTGGTATATAAGTGATGACAACTATCTCCAATTATATGAGACTTTTTCGATAAAACCAAAAACAAAACCCTGAGGGTTATGCTCAAAATGATCATTTGGTATCCCAGTTCGATGCAATATCACCTACATCAGGGAGACAGTTTGCCCGATGGAAAAAAACATAACTAGTCCAAAGTTCAAAGATTATAACGAAGTTCTTATATGTCTACATCTCCAATATTGATTCACGCTAAACTAATTTCTAGTTTCAACAAGCTCTTCCTAAGCGTGAGATCCCCCTCACTTTCAACATTACTCACACTAGAGCATTAATTTATGATCCCTTCTAACTATAAACATTTAGGCTCCCTTTAAATGTACGCTCACCAACCCAAAATTGTTTCACAACCACTCAATCCGTGGCTTTAATTAAAAAGAAAAGTATGGCCTATGTAATTGAAAACTTCATATGTGCAATACACGATTTACAGTAGAGGGATAACTTCAGAATAATAGAAAAACTGCAACTATTACAAAACACAGCACATCATCTTAATATTCTTCAAGAACTATCATCACAAACTTTTCCGGACAAAGATCTTTTTCTTTTCTCTTGTTGACCTAACGAAGAGCCAAAGCACCAAATATATACTAGAACATATATTTAGGAAAGATTCAGATAGCAAAAACATCTACAGGAACGACGACAAGGAAAACCCAACAAATAAGGAAAGAAAATATCAAGAAATAGCAACGGTACCACAGACAAGATGCTTGAGATTTTATAGAACAATTTGCCTGATACAAAAAGTAACAAGGCAACCAACACAACAGCAACAAACTATTAGGTGCAAACAAGTCCACATTGATTGTGTTCTATCTGGCCTTGCTCTGGATCTACATAAGAGCAAGTTTTCATAGGCGACAAGGAGTAGAAAGATGAAGGAAAACTAATAATGTGGACTTTGTTAGGTGCAAATAAAGTCTAACATCGGTTAATGCGAGAGAGATCAATGATATGAAGATAATTACCTTTAATGATATGAGATGTTTTGTTAAAATGTTTTGGGAAGAATAATAATAACAATGATTATAATGAGACAAGATGGAGGGATACCACTAAATTGGTGGTCAGAGAAGGCACGTGGTGACTGATTTTCCTATCCTATTTGGTTTTAAAATAAAGGCATTGGCGACTTTCCTTTGAGTCCCCAACCAACTGGAGATAGCTGTCCATGTGCCATCACTGCACAAAAACATATCACATTATTCTGATACCCAATTTTCCAATCTCTCCTTAATTAATTAATTAATTCTGCTTTTTCCCCTCCCCAAATATAGTCTTACAAACTTATGTTTCATTTTGCCTTTCATTTTCTTTCTTTTACCTCTCAAAATCATGCCAAATTTGCCTCCTAAAATCCCTAACTCGACCAGTACTCCACACCACTTTCCTCAACACAACAATGACTTCCGTTCCTTCTCCTCTAGACAGAGTCTCCACCGCCGCTCCATTAGCGACTCAACCGCCTTCCTCGACACGCCGGTGATGACGACTCAAAGCCTTCTAAGTTCGACTGCTCCACTATCCAACAGTAATATCTCGTTTGATGGGTTTGATGATGAGGAGAAATTTAGGTCCATGCTGAGTGATGAAATTCACTCTAATAATGAAGATGATCAACCCACTTCTTCAGATCACAACAGCATTGAGAAATTAGAAGCGGCTACAAATGATGATCCAAAGCATTTCCTTAGAAATGAGCCTAAACAAGAGGCTCAAATTCGCCAATGTGACGACAATGCAGCTGCAATAAACATCTCCAATGATCGAGTCACCGATCCCAAAAGAGTCAAGAGGTAAGTTTTTCACCCTCTTTGAAAAAAAAAAGTTTAAAATTAAATGTCAAAATTAGTTTACATTTTTTTCCTTGATTACATCCTGTTTAATTTATAATTTTGGCAAAAAAAATGTAGAATATTGGCAAATAGACAATCTGCACGAAGATCAAGGGTGAGAAAACTACAATACATATCAGAACTGGAACGAAGTGTCACTCAATTACAGGTCTTGCATTATTGTAATTTAATTTTGATAATTAATCTATTTTTCTCGTAATTAATTAACTTACTTAATGAAATGTTTTTTTTATATTGTTTAATGTAACAATGAAAAGGCCGAAGTTTCAATGCTATCACCGCGAGTTGCATTTTTAGACCAACAGCGACTGCTTCTAAACGTGGACAACAGTGCTCTGAAGCAAAGAATCGCCACCCTCTCCCAAGATAAGATTTTCAAAGATGGTAACAAACCCTTCATCTTTTTTTCTCTCTTTCTTTCTTTTTTTTCCAAGTCCTACCATTTAAAATCACTTCAAAACATGTTTTTAATCATTCAAAATCAATTCTAGTAATAGAAAAATTATATTTAAAAATGTAAAATCAAATATTAAATTAATTTTGAGCGATTAAAAACGTATTTTCGGGAGATTTTAAATCTGACAAAAGTAATTTTAATTAACAATATCAAATCATTCACGAACATGTACTTAGTGTCTTATCTACTTACATACTTTTTATTTCTTATGGACAAATTCAAATGCTACCTATCTAAATGAGAGAAATATTGAAGTTTTTATTTATTTTTATCTTTAACTCCCAATTAGCTTATGGGTCTTGGATTAGCCTTATGTCAAATAAGTGACAAAATTAATTAGGCTGGGAGTAAGGTTGACATAAAAACAAGGAATTTTAGAAACAAGGAATTTTCTCTATGTAGAAAAAAAAAAAAAAAAAAAAAAAAAAAAAAAAAAGGATTTGTGATTTATGTTTTTTAGTGTTTTGATAAATATGCATTTGGTATCAAATTTAGAGGTTAAATATCAACTTAAAAAGCTATTCAAAATATGCTTAGTAATATATTTATAATTTATAAACACCCAGTTTTGAATCTCAATTCTCAAATATTATTGGTAATCAAATTTATCAACATATTTATGTCGAATGTTGTATTATAAATATTTTTTATCTTAAAAACTGTGAAATTAGATATAATCTATCTATTTTTTAGGTGTAATTCAGCAGAAAAAAACTCAAAACAAAATGTTGTTTTGATTCCTATTTGGATCAAGAATCTAATGATTTAGAGGGGAAAACCCCCGAAACAAATAGTAATTGGTTTAGGCGCTCTGGTTAGTAATTTAGACTTCGTTTGATAACCATTTCATTTTTTATTTTTTATTTTTGAAAATTAAGCTTATTTCCTACTTATTTCTTACAATAATTTGCATTTTTCTCAAGTACAATGATTAAATTCTTAGTCAAATTTCAAAAACAAAAAAAAAAATTTAAAAGCTACTTTTTTTTTTGTTTTTAAATTTTGGCTTGGTTTTTTAAACCATTGATAAAAAATAGAGAACAAGAGAAAAAAATTTAAAATTGAAAGTAGTGTCTATAGGTTTAATTTTCAAAAACCAAAAATAAAAAATTATTATGCAAGACCTTGGTTTTGATTTTTGGTTTTTAAAAATTAAGCTTGTAAACACTCTTTTCAATTCTAAATTTTTTATTTGTTATCTACTTTTTACCAATATTTTAAAAATCAAGCCAAAATTTAAAAACTAAAAAAACTTGTTCTTGTTTTTTTAATTTGGCTAAGAATTCAGTTCTTACATTTAAGAAAAATACAAATTATTATAAAAAAAAAAAAAAAAAAAAAAGAGAGAAAAAATAAACTTAACTTTCAAAAACCAAAAACCAAAAAACGAAAATTTGAATGTCATACCAAATCTAGTCTTAATATTACCAAAATGAACTTAGCTCAACAGTAAATGACATGGTATTTCTTACTAGAGGTTAAAGATTTGATTCACACTCGTTATTGTAAAAAATTAACATGTTAATTAATACTAAAAATTGAAAATTTAAGATGATGAATTACGATATATTCAACGATGCAGCTCATGAAGACGCATTGAAGAGGGAAATAGAGAGACTAGGCCAACTATATCATCGACAGAAGAGTCAGAGAATGGAATGTAACGAGTCATCTCCAATAGTAACCAAAGAACAGCCCACATCTTCTGGAGATCAAAAACATAAGCTTCTTTATCTTTGAGGGCAAAAAAGAATTTTTAACTTTTTTACCCTTTTTATTTTTTATTTCTCATAGTATGTTGAGTCAAAACTCAACATGCAAACGTTCACTTGAACTAACTTTCCTGTAATAAATGTTTGTTCAAAGGATTGAATGATTTTGACTTGAGAATGTATATATGATTATCTTTCTTTGATTGAGAGAAGAAATAAACTAATGGGGAATATACCCAAAAATAAAATAGATATTGCACAAAATGGTCTATCGATATTGTACATATTTATATTTACTAGTAATGATTCATGTGAGATGAACGTGTTTATGAATAAAGTTTAATATTTTATTTTTTACATTTTAAAAGGTTTGGTGTGAGTGTTGAAATTTCATTTATATTTATTAACCGTAACTTAATCCTACTGATGAAGTATATTTGGAATATTATCTCTATACATTATAAATATGTATGATACAATGAAATCTCTTTCTAAGAACAAACATAATTGTAAAATTAGTAATGCATATTTGAAATGTAACATCAACTACACTTGACTAGTGATGTTCTGTTGACATAATGTACTTATTCGACTTTAAAGTTAACTTTCACATATAATAAATCCATTTTGTAAAGTGAAAATATGAAGGCCAATCTTTATTGTTCTAACATCTCTCATCAAACACCTAAACTCAATAAGTTGTCTTTTTTTGTGGATCATATCCATACATGAATGAATACATTTATTCTATGTGTAACCACCTACACAACAATAATGAACAAACACCTAACGTGAAGAGTCATGTCACAAAAATTGAAGGGTATCAACGGCCATTTAAATTCAAATAGTCACATTTTTTTACATGGATCACATTCATACAGAAATGGATACACTGATTCAATATGTTTAACCACTCGCATCCAATAAGTTGTGTCCCATTGACATAAGATTGTACCTCTATTGTCTTAACATCACTCAATGGACATCAAATGATAAGTCGTGCCTTAAAAATGGAAGGACAAAATAGTCATTTATTAAAAATGTAGGGACAAAAAGGGAATGTAAAAATTCTCTACTTTCCCCCCCTTTTAATATAATATTGATATAGATGTTGTGTTTAGAATCATTTGAAAAAAAATGCTTTCAAATATGATTAAACTATAGGAGATTTGATTAAACTATAGGAGATCTATAGGAGATACACATAAACTTTGTACTTTAATTCAAAATGTCAATGAATTTTCAAAAGTTTCATTGATATTCTTGAACTTTCAAAAAATAATAATAATAAAAATACCTTTACCTACAGTTTTTAATGGAAACCGTTAGGTTTTTTTTTTTTTTTATCAAAAACATCCTTGAACTTTCAAAATTTTATTATTGTCCTTAAATTAAAAAGAAAAAAAGGGTTCAAATTTACCCTTATTACCATTTATATATGGGCTGAATCTTGAGCACCTTGTTTTTATAATATTATTATAACTTTCAAAATTGCATTAATACTTTTGACCTTGAAAAATGCTAACAAATGCCTTTAGTATTATCATATAGACGGAGACCGTTTATTTACACCCTATTTTACTTTCATCTTCTATTTCTCCTCTCTCATCTACTTCAATTTATGGTCTAATCGGCATTTTCTATATCTTCTCACTATCTTCTTCAATACTATCTTACTTGTAGCGATGAAAACTTTGTTGATTATTTTTTGCAGTTCAAGTTAGTTTATTTGTTGTGATCGATTAAAAAGGTTATTCCCCAAGATCCAATGATATATTTTTTTGTCAGCCCATTTGTACGTATTTCGTGATTCATTGTTTTGCTGGGTTTTAAGTGGAGATTTTGATTTGGGAACTTTTTGAGAATTTGACGAATTTTATGCTTTAACTTAGAGTTTTTTGAGAATTTGACGGATTATATGCTTTAACTTGGAGTTTTTTTTTTATTATTATTATGAGAAATTGGTGTAAGATTTGAACAAAAGGGGAAAAATGAGATTATCAATATGGGGAAAAAGAGAGAGAGTATCTTGAGTTGTACTTTTCAAATTGCTTCTTTTCCAATGCAAGATAACTTCAAAGAAATTGATTATAAAAGGAGTTTTTTTTTTATATAAGTTTAAGGATATTAATGCAACTATTAAACGTTCAAAAGTATTAGAAAAAATATTAATAGTTAATGTCCATATACACTAATGGTAACAAGGTATTTTTTTATGATTGTTTTTAAGGTTTAAGAGCATTATGAAAATTTTTAAAGTTCAAGAAAATATTAATAGTTTTCATCCAAAACGGTTTAAGTGTATTTTATATTTTTAACAATTTCTTGAAAGTTTACTGATATTATTGAAACTTTTGAAAGTTCATGGACATTTTAAAAAAAAGTATAATGTTCAGAGGCATTTTCTATAAGTATAATTTGAGAACATTAATAATTTAATGTATGTTTAAAATTGCTTTATGTGATTTTAGATGAGCACTATACAAAACTAGGCTTTGTCGGTTTAAAATTGACATTCTAGGGGTACAATGTCGGTTAAAATCGACATTGAATATCGTGTTATAAAAGGTTGTTAATGTCAGTTGTCTTGGATGTCGGCTTTAACCCGACATTATAGTTGACCAAAATTTCAGTGTCAATTATCTTCAATGTCGGTTGAAAACTAATATTGTACACCATCTTTAATGTCAATTGAAAACCAACATTGTACACTATCTTCAATGCCACTTGAAAACCGACATTGTACACCATCTTCTATGTTGATTTTTGACCAAATTTTTTCAATAATTGTCCAATATTTTTTTTAATGCCTCATTTTTTAAAATATCGAATCCATTTTTATTGTCGATCAAAGAGTTAAAACCGACATTAAATGTCTCGTTTTGTGTCGGAAATGCTCATCATCGTATTTTATTAAAAAAATATAAAAAATTGTTTAATGTAATGTGTGTCTGTTATAATATACACATGTTTACTATTCCGCGTGGCAAACCAACAATATCTCTCTTCGACCTATAAGTGCACAAAATCCAAACCTAAAATATAATAATAGACACAACAATACACTCTACCACAAAATTATGTACAAAATTACCTAAAATATAATAACAACACACTTGCATAGAATTCTATAAAGATGTCAAAGAAAAAAGAAACCACTGAGTGACAACAAGCCCCTTGAAGAAGTTCTCGAACTCAGTATAATCACTATCTAAAATCATTAAAATCATTGTCTAGTACCATGCCTTGCCTGCTGTCTTTACTACTGCAGCCTTCTGCTGTCTCCGTTCATAGACATTAGAAACTGGATGTGCACACAGAAAGAGGCTGTGAACTTAATTGAAAAGTATGGAACAATTATATATTGAAGTTATAACAGAATAATATGAATGGCTAGATCAAATGTAATTATGACCTACAAGTCAATAGCGCGATAATAGTTCGATCCTCCAGTGAAGCTTGTGTGCTTAAATTTGGTAGCAAAATAGTTGATATCTTCCTCTGTTAGCCATGAAGGAAAGTTCTTTGGAGGTAGGATAGAATCAATGCCAACTTCTTTAGACAATCTTGGAGGATTTGAACTTCTACTATAGAGAAATATTTTGAATAAAAATACTCTTCAGCCTCTCCTAGAACCTGTTACAAATAATTAATATATACCCTTAGTTTGTTTTAGACACACTGAGTGAATGGGACTCTCTCAATAAGAGAGAGAGTTCTCACAAGAAGCACAAAAGGGCTTTATTGCACTTTGTGAAGTTTCTATAGATTATGGAATCTTTGAAACATACTCCACTGCAATTTATAGTACAATACTTCTCATTCTGGAAATTTTGCAATCTAACTTATCAAGGAGAGAAGAATAGCACAATACTTCAGTTCAGCGATTTGATTTCATCAGTTAGAACTTACCATGACAATGATTGAATTTTAAAAGAAAAATCTCAATAAATAAGTAGTTAGAAAATAATTGGAGAAACACTTGAGTGATAATAAAGTTTGGCATTTAAAAAAGATTTTAACAAATAGTAGCAGATAATAATGAATAAAAAATTTCAACATGAACATAACTCGATTAACATAAAGTTTGTACTATCGACTTTGAGTTCAGATATTTGATTCTCTAAAATTCACATATTGTCAATAGAAAATTGAGGTAAGGCCACGTTTATCAAATCAATGAAAAATGGTGTAATCGGAATGAGAACTCATTGATGGATAAATCGTAATAAACCTAAATCGCACACACAAATGGATTGGTTTTTATCACGTTTACCTAAAATTATAAATCTATCACATTTTACTGTTACAATTATCATTACTATTACTGCATAACCCTAAAAGTAACAGTAACAATAACGGTAAAGGTAACAATAAATGTGGCAGATTCATAATTTTCATTACCAATATGTATAATGGTAACGGTAAAGGTAGTGAGTTCCATGTAATTTTCAATCCAATCAGATTAAGCATCATCCATTTCTCAATTAGATTACAATATTTGATTACAAATTTCGAGGTGGGCCCCACAACTCATTACGATTACGAAACACAGGTAAAAAACAACAAAAGTAATTAACTCGGGCCCACTTTTTATATTACCATTGATGAACTATCTTTCACATAGGGTAAATATGGCCTAAAATAAAAAAAGATCGATTTTTTAGATTACATTGAGGTCATATTTACATGGGGGAATGAAAAATTATGTAATTTGAGTTGATTCCAATTGGACTATCAATCGAAATAGCACTACAAGAAAAAGAGGCTCTCCCGACACCTAAAAAGGTCGTCGGGAGATATCGTCTCTCCTGACGATGGAGGAGAGGCGTCTGGAGTTAGAATTAACTCTCGACGCCGTATAGTAATCGGCGGGAGATCCCGACGCACATCCACTTCCCGTCGAGAATTCGGAGAACTACAGTCTATTTATTTGTTGAGAGTTCCTAAGGAACTCCTGACGGATCTCCCGATGGCACACGATAGCCGTCGAGAGATTTAGTGTAATGACCCGGCCCCATAGAACTTAAATTAGTCCGTTACTAAATACATGCATGCATAGAACTTAAAACGACATTCTTTTATGGTGAAATAAATGCTAAATAAATAAGGTAAGTGCAAAAGACTTTCATTAAATTCAAATATTAAAAACAACAATAGGGTACCCATACATCATAAAGATAATAAATAAGTCTGAAAACGATTCTTAATAGTAATTTTCAAATATCAAAACTGAAAGTTAAGAAAAACATGAAAAGAAATCTAAATCTCATGAGCGGAAGCATAAAACTAGTCTCAGTGGCTCGATCATGAATTCCGCTTGTCCATCGCCCGTGCATCTCTACCCTTACCTGAAACAACAACATGAGAAAGAATGAGTATAAAATATTCAGTAAGTAACCTCAGTACTGGAGTCAGGTTAGGTATCTATGTTTTCTAGATGCCTACCTTTCTCTAGATGCCTACCTCTGGTGGAACATATAAACTATCCTAGTCCTAATGGGACACATATATACATGAAAAAATGAGTTCTATCCTACTGTAGCTAAATATGCCCACTACCTCTGGTTAATCCCGAAGGAAACATAATCTGGTAAATCCCGAAGGAAACACAATATCTAGTGAATCTCGAAGGAAACACAAACTGGTGAATCCCGAAGGAAACACAAACTGGTGAATCCCGAAGGAAACACAATATCTGGTGAATCTGAAGGAAACACAAACTAGTGAATCCCGAAGGAAACAAAAACTGGTGAATTCAGAAGGAAACACAATATCTGGTGAATCCCGAAGGAAACACAAACTGGTGGGCATTCTAACTAATTAGTAAAATCACTATCACAATCTGAACATGGTTCTATAACATACATATACATCTCATCATCATGATTCTACAATATACATATAAATTTCTTCATCATAGCTTTACAACATATGCATGCATCTCATCCTCCTCAGATTCAGCAAAATCTCCAATAAAAATAATATACTTAAATCATACTAGTATTCAAACATCTCTATGCGCAACTAACCTTTTAACCTCCCATATCAGCAAGGCATACATAAACATCAAACTATCAATATATCCTCAGTAAATTATATTTGTCAATTCCTCATTTCAAACCTCAGTCAATGAAGGAAGACATAAATATCATGCAAACTAATAATCCTCAATAAATCATAATTGTCATTGTTGGGCACTATGGCAGTTCCAATAGTAAGATTACTTATCTCAACTTGATAAAAAAAAAACGCAAAACAAAATCTCCTTAGAACTTCTTTAGCACACTTGAATCAACCTAAAGTTGTGGCTTGGTCCAAGAAAAATTCCAATACTCGATTTAATTAGCCAATCTGATCTTGAATTAAATCCAAAATCAATAAATTAATTTTCCCACTATTACTCTCAATCCAAAAGAATAACCATCCAACAACTTACGAAACTTACCGATCTTCACCAATTTTCTGCAAAACAAAATGGTACCTAGCTTGAGGTCAATACCTCAAAACTTCCAAACCTTGAATATAAGTTTCAAACCAAAGAGAGGTTACTAAGTTAACCCAAAATAAAAGGGGTGAACTTCATCTCCCAAATTATAAGGAAAAATAAGTCTTACCCAAGGTTTTTCTCAAAATTCCGGAAAAGACCAGGGCAATGGCAGCCGACGACACGTTGACTTGTGGCTGCCATAGATAGGCAGCATGTGTTGCTGTCAGATGGCATAAATTGTTTAGGCTAGCGGCTGGTAGTGAGGGTTTTGCATGAGGAGGGTTTGCGAGAGTAGGAGAGAAGTGGAATTTCTAGTTTACAGATTTTATTTAGCAGCGATTATGAACAAACTAGAGCTTTAAATAACAATCCAACCATTCAAAATGAAATCTATATGTCTCGAACCAAATTTGACTACGATCCAACAGTTTAAACTCTGGCAATCGATAATTTTGTGGAAGTTATCGTTGAAAAATCGAATTGCTTTCTACCTAATTTTTGACCTCTTTTCACTCTCATCAAAAACCAAAATTAAAGGGCATAAGATCAATCAATTTGATACAAATTAAATCCTTCCAAATATTTAAATCAATTCAAAACCATATGAAATTAATTATTTTTTTTTTTAAGTTGGCCCTAAAATCCAAAATCAAAGGGAAGCAAAATTCAATATTTTCAATATAATCAGTTCGAATATCTAATCAATTAAATTCAATTTAACCAATAAAAGTTTTTCAATTATTTTAATTTAACCCCAATTTTCCAAATGAAGGGGAAATCTAAACTCAATAATTTTAGATAATTAATTTAAATTTTCCTGAAATTCGAGATGTTACATCTAGCCTCATTTAATGTCATCCTCTTCCTCTTGAAGCCCTAGCCGCATGCACCTATTCCCATTCTTCAAATTTTTCTTCTCTTCAAACCCATACCGCCTCACGCTGAATGCCGTCTCTTCTTCTTGAAACTTTTCTTCTTCCTCTTGAAGCCCTAGCCTCACGCCGCCTCACACGAATGCCGCCTCATGCCACCTCTTTTTCTTCAAATTTTTCTTCTTCCTCTTGAAGCCCTAGCCTCACACCGCCTCACGCCTCACACCGCCGACCAACCCAGCTCTGTCGCCCATTCCACCTCCTCCGCAGTCGTTGTTAAGTAATTCATTCAATGTTTTGTTTATTGAATATATGTACTTTGATTTGTTGGTGGCATAATCAAAATCAAAATCTATATTTGTTTTGTTATTGTTTTGAATATAGATATTAATTTTATTATTGTTAATTTTATTGAATATACATATTAATTTTGTTATTGTTATATACATATTAATTTTGTTATTGTTATTATTATTGAATATACATATTTTATGATTGAAAATTTGCTTTGATTATTTTGCACCAGTGATTAGAGGAAAAATTATGGTGCATTGTTGAACTTTGAAATTGATTTTAAAATGTTATGATGCGTTTTGATCACAACAAGTTTAACTTAGAGTACAAGAGTCGTAGGGAATGTGAGTGTATATATCTTTCATGAGAAAAAGGACATGGACGGAGTGTTTGGAGATTTGGAAAGTCTAAAGGGTAGGAATAATTAATTGATTTTATGTGTTTTTTTATGTTTATGAGCATCGGGAATGTCGTGGGGTATGGGTAAAGTTAGGTTATACTCGTTTTGTCATTAAACTTGGAGTTTTTGTGTGTTTATAGATGTTTATGGATGTTTATGGATGTTTATGAATGTTTGAACATGATATGAGGATAGGTCGAGTTTGGTTTAAATTGTTTTGGGGGGAAGTTTGTGTTCTTTGGGTGTTCGTTCTTGTTTATGAAGTTTGAATGTTGTGGGGGTGGGGTAGGGAGTTGAACTCGTAGGTTTTTATGTGTTTTTTTTTATGTTTATGAGCGTTGGGAATGTCGTGGGGGTGGATAGAATTAGGTTATACTCGTTTTGTCATTGAATCTGGAGTTTTTGTGTGTTTATGGATGTTTATGAATGTTTGAACATGTTGTGGAGGGTAGATCGAGTTTGGTTTATATTGTTTTGGGTGGAAAGTTTGTGTTCTTTGTGTGTTCGTTCTTGTTTATGAAGTTTGAATGTTGTAGGGGTGGGTAGGGAGTTGAACTTGTAGGTTTTTGTGTGTTTTTTTATGTTTATGAGCTTGGGAATGTCGTAAAGGTGGATAGAGTTAGGTTATACTCGTTTTGTCATTGAACCTAGAGTTTTTGTGTGTGCTTATGGATGTTTATGAATGTTTGAACATGTTGTGGGGGGTGGGTCAAAGTTTGGTTTAGATTATTTTAGGGGGAAAGTTTGAGTTTTTTGTGTGTTTGTTGTATTTATGAAGTTCGAATGTTGTGGGGATGGGTAGGGAGTTGAACTTGTAGGTTTTCTTGTGTTTTTGATAATTATGAGCGTCGAAAATATCGTCGGGGGTGAGTAGAGTTAGGCTATAGTTATAGTCGTTTTGTCATTGAACTTGAAGTTTTTGTGTGTTTATGGATGTTTATGAATGTTTAAACTCTTTTTTTTATGTTTATGAGGGTCAAGAATGTCGTTTTGAAGTTGAACTTGGAGTTTTTTGTTTGTTTCTAGAAGTTTATGACATGTAAATGTTTTTGTTTTGTGGTAGGATGTTGTTCGGAGATGAGGTTAGACTATTGTTGAAGATGTTGTGTTCCATACATTGTTTTCTTTTACTTGATGTTGTTTTCATCTTATTTCTTTCATGTATTTTTGAAGACAAATTTCTTTTATAAATTATCTTGTAAATTTTCATTTATTTGTTATAGTATGGACTTCGTTTTGTTTGTTTTATTTATTTTGTGAATCTGTTTGAGTTGGTTAATGATGCTTTATAGGTTATTCAGATCAAATTTAAAAAAAAAAAAAATACAAACAACAAATTAAAAAATTTTAAAGCCAATATTCAACCAATGAAAGAACTCCTCATGCATATTTTAGCGCGTTGGGAGTTCCTAGAAATCCCGACAACGTATACTAGTTGTCTGCGCTCTTCTATACGTCAGGAGTTCTAGGAATAACTCCCGACGGACCCTTTCTTGCGTCGGGAGTTCCTCTCTCGACGGATTTTTTTTTACCAAACTCTCGACGATCCATTTGTCGTCAGGAGAGGATCTTCCAATGCATTTTCCACCATTTTATGGCGATTTTGGGCGTCAGGAGAAGTGTGATTTCTTGTAGTGTGGGTCTCAATTGTAAACTAGTGTGACTGTGATTGTTAGTGTTTACTTATCTAATTTTTCAAAAGCAATATGATTGTGATTGAGCCTATTTTTTTCAAATCATTAGTTCAAAAGCGAAACATAAAAATGATAAAACTACCCTCATTACGTCATTCCTGATTGTTTTATCGAACAAAACCATTCACCCCCATTTCGAACAATCTATCGATTGTTTTAACCCATTATTTTTACTCTCTTTTGTTTGGTTTGGTGAAGGGCCCCGACCCCATTATTACAGGATTGCATGAGTATGAATGAACTGGTAAATCTATATGCATGGGGCTTAATTAGACAACCATGTTATACAATAAACTTTTCCTATCAACAGAACATTATAACAGTAGATTGATAATCTTAACATGAATATGGTTATAACAAAAATTTAACAATTCAACGTTTAGATCGATCAAACAAAATAAAATCAATAAAAGCATCGGTATCTTTATCATTATCGACTTCACCATAGTAACCGATAGATCACTAAGATGAAGAAAGGGTGTTATAAAATGTTAAAGCAACCGAAATCGATACCGATAATTTCATCTATAAACCGGTATCTTCTTATTTCAAAGGACAAATGACGAAAATTGAAATATAAATATTCATACCAAATATATGGGTCCCACTACATATTCAAACTAGGGACTTTCCCAAGCTTAATTAGATTACAAGATTTCATTACGGATGCTACGGTGGACTCCACTTTTAATTATGATTACGAATGGGCATGTAAACAAAGGCTAAAGTAATCTGATGGGGCCCACAAATCGAATTAAGATTGATTTATACCTATTTTCCCGATATAAACGTAGCCTAAGTGTTTTCTGTTGAATTTTTAGTTAAAATTTAGTTAACCATAAGTTTTACTCATTAAATGGCCGTTGAACACAACTTTAGTTTGTTGCAAGAAAGGAAGGAAGAAAAGAAACTGAAGAAAAAAAAACTTTAATTGGTTTGTTTCAATTTTTTTTAAGTAATGTTATTTTAATATATATTAACAAAAATAGGGTAGGATTGAAAATATTACCAAAAATAGGTTTTTAAATCGTGTACCTGATACACGATTAGCCCTAAATCGTGTACCCGGTATATGAGTGCCTCTTGATCTGGCACACGTAAACTGCCAATGTGGCAGTCATGCAGCGTTGACTGAGGTAATTGTATACTCGATACACGATTACCTTAAGTCGTGTACCGGGTACACGACTTTCTTCTCCATTAAACCGTCGCGCGATCCTTCTTCTTCCTCATCTAAAAGCTTCTACTTCTGTCTTCCCCGTCCAAAATCGTCTGAAAACCTCGTATCATTTTGCCTCCATTTAACCATCCGTCCAAAATCGTCCAACCGTTCGTCCAAAAGCTTCTACCACTCTTTGACTGAGGTAAAAAATTTTCCCTACATTGTTTTCTAATATATAATCTTCATATATATATCATTTTGTTTGCATTTGGGCTGAACTTAATGTGTAGTTTATGGATCCATGATTTATTTTTGGATATATGTTGAACTTAGAAATTAGATTTTGTTGGACTATGTTTATGGATGATTATGTTTGTCTACTTGTTGGGCTATTTTTTTTTTTTTTTTATGATTAATTTGTAGGATGATTATGTATTTGTTGGGTTGAACCTAGAAATATATGTATATGTTTATAAAAATAAAGATTGGTTCATATATATTATTTTGTTTACATTTGGTTGAATTAAATGTATGATTCATGGATATATTATTTTGTTTTTATTTGGGTTGATTTAAATGTATAGTTTATGGATCTTAGATTTGTGCTGATTTAAATGTATAGTTTATGAATCTTAGATTTAGGTTGATTTAAATGTATAGTTTATGGATCTTAGATTTGGGTTGATTTAAATGTATAATATTTAGATCTTATATGTTGAACTTAGAAATTGGATTTTATTGGGTTGATATATTAACATATTTTTTTTTGTTAATTATAACCGTTGAAAAAATCATAATAAATATGTCGATACGTCTGAAGATTTAGTTATTCTTGAACCTAAAAATGATGAAGACAATGATATTGAT
This sequence comes from Benincasa hispida, assembly GCF_009727055.1. Taxonomy (NCBI): domain Eukaryota; kingdom Viridiplantae; phylum Streptophyta; class Magnoliopsida; order Cucurbitales; family Cucurbitaceae; genus Benincasa; species Benincasa hispida. The sequence continues at coordinate 32,939,076 of NC_052358.1, read as the reverse complement.
GTTGAAGTTGATGAATTATTTGAAAATGATAGTAATGGGAAACATGATCTTGAGTTGGTACCGTCAGATATGTTCACCCAAATAGATTGGAAAATTACAAATTCAACATGTGAACTAGGGTCTACTTTGGAGAAAAGGAGTATAGGTGTAGATAATTGTAGTTTAATATAGAAAGGAATGTTGTTTAATACTAAAGAAGATTTACAGCTTGTTGTAAAAAAATATTGTGTGACAGAACACTACAAGATTATTGTAGTGGAATCAAATCAAGATCTTTCTAATCCTGTACAATTATATCAAATATATATATATATATATACATTGTTCACAATCGGTATGGGATAGTTCTTCCACAGTAGTTTTGAGTTGTCGGAAAAGGGAGGCATTGCACAACATACTATTCCATTTGATCACCGCATTATTCCTACGTTGAACAGGCAGGTTTTCTTGGGTTGCACAAATCGGTTTTATCTAGCTTGATTGACACCTTATTACTGCTCTAGTTGAGCGTTGGAGACCAGAAACCCACACATTTCACCTGCCTTGTGGGAAATGTACAATCACGCTACAAGACGTTGCCATATAGTTTGGGTTACGAGTGGACGGGCAACCATTGACAAGTTCACTACAATATGATTGGAAGAACGTTTTTGAAGAGCTTTTAGGCTTTCTACCAGATGATCTGAAAGGCTCAAGATTGAGTATCCCCTGGTTGGCGTCCCAGTTTCCAGAATTACCTCCCGATGCCAACGACATCAGCGTACGTAGGTATGCACAAGCATACATCATGCAGCTTATTGGAGGATTTTTGTTCGTTGACAAGTCAAATACTCTAGTGCATCTCATGTTCCTCCCGATACTGTCTGATTTCAAGCATGCTAGTACGTACTCATAGGGTGGTGCATGTCTTGCATGGTTGTATAGAGAACTTTGTCGGGCTACCAATGCACAAGCATTGGAAATAGCGGGGCCACTAATACTAATCATCATCCACTTAATGCCAGGTATTATTTCATTTATATATTTATTTCATTATCATTTTATGTAGGAATATAAATTAATTGTATTTTTCATAATTTTAGATGGAGTGGTGTATGAGATGCCTCTAAATAGTTAGTAAATATGTTGCTCGTGTACCAAAAAATATTTGACAGACTGATGCACAATAGGTAACAAATGTATATATAAATGAATATTTAAACCATTTTGGATGTATACTTTTTTTTTTTTTTTTTGTCAGATTATTTGGACGTCATACATACAACAGATTTGGTCATCCATACCTGATTACTGTCGTGATGATGAAGACATTTGGTTGACCGTTAGCCCTCTTATATGCTTCTATATAGTAAAGTGGCATCATCCAGATCGTGTATAGAGACAGTTCGGTCTGCGACAAACGATACCTTCGTTGTCCTATACACTCCCAGCACTACACCAGATGATTGATTTGAGAGGTAAGCACGACCAAGACTGGCATCGAATCCATGCGGAATATATATCCTATTAGCATGGACGACATGATCGTTGTGCACAGGGAGAATTAACAAATGGGTCAGCTGTATCAGATGACTACTTTTCCTAGTACAATTCAATCACGAGGCGATTTATCACACCTGACGACGCTTACTATTACTGCATGGTAAGAGATTTAGAATCAGACATTTTCTATATATATGATATGAATATTGTTTAATATTTATTTTTTTCCTTGTACAGAATAATTTTAATGAAGATGTACAACAATATTCAGTGCAGCACAACTTACTAGACTTGGGTTCAATGTGTCAGCAAACATTGGTCAACATAGAAGGTATTATTCAACAAATAAGATGACTCAATGTTGCTGACATCGATTGAAGACGTATTTGTCGTAGACGATAGGGACAGGGTGAACCTAATTTAGAGGGACACGAAGACAACCCCCATGAAGGGCTAGGGCCAGGGAGGTCGTTTTTAAATTTTATGTAAACTTTTGTTTTCAAATTGTAAATTAAAGAACTAATTATAAATCTTCTTTAATGTCATGACATTTTTTTTTTAATATGAGTGCAAAATAGTTATGTTTTCATTGTAGATTAAATATATAATTAAGTTTAAAAATGAAGAAATTTGTAGACCTGTTCCTAAAGTCTTAATATTGTTGTACATCTCCAATTAAAAAAAAAAAAATTAGTCAATCTATTTTTTAAAAAAAAAATAAATAAATTATGGACCGGGTCCACGATTATGGCAATCGTGCACCCGGTCCACGAGTTTCAATACGATCGGTCAACCAAGTCAGCCGACGTGTTGCTAACTGGATTAAATGTTAATTGTGTACCCCATACACAATTTTGCCACATGGCAATCGTGTACCCCGTACACGATTTCACTACCCTACTTTTGTTAATAGTTTCAATACCTACCTATTTTTAAAAATACTTTCTCATATACCCCATTTTTGTCAATAGTTTGAAAAAAATACTATATTTTTTAACACGATCCGTTTGTTTCGTATAATAAACCTTTTGAATTATGTGATTTTATCTGAGTATATTGTAAAACTCTTTTTCTATTTAGAGGTTCACTTGATGAAGATGGTTCTAATATTATGAACATTATACCATAGTAAATTTGGATCAATGGTATTGGCATGCATCTTATCCTAAAAAGTCGGAGTTACAATTTCTTTCTTGTAGTTATTGTAAAAAAAATTATTATAAAAATGGTCTTTAATTTGACTACTTAATTCTTGTCAGGGTTTAATCATGATTAAATTTCTTTTATTATATAAAACACAAATCCGGTCCCAAGACATGATTCCCCATATATACATATTTAAAAAAAAAAATGTTTTATATATCTTAATTAATTAATTGAGTTATATATGTTGAAGTTAATAAATAAGGCAAGATTTGAATGAGTTGATTGTTAGATTATTAAATGCCCAGTGTTTGATTTAAGGGATCATTGCAGAAAAATAAATAAATTGGTAAAAACGAACAAATTTTGTGAAATGGATCGTGTAGAAAATAGTTATAATGTTTTTGTTATTTATGTTAATGAGAAATACATAGCTATAATTTGTTTATATTTGTGATTTGCTCGACGTGCTGAGGACAAAGTTGGTAAAGGTTGATTGCTCACATGGCTAAGCTGGTCCAAATATATCTTTTCAAACATATATATATTTTTTAAACTGCCTTTTTTATTTTTTATTTGACAATGATTTTAAATATATATATACATATGGTAAAGTAGTACGAAAATTGGCCAGAAAATGAATTTGTTTTATCAAATTTTTAGAAAGACAAAAATTGAAATTATGATCAATAAAGTTATTTTGTCTCATCCACCATGTTACACTAATGTCCAAGACTTATACATCCCAACACAATATAATTTGGGTCCTTATTAATATTTGAGTTCAGCCAAATATTACTTAGGGGTAACAAGAAGTATTTTGATCATTTGCAATTAGGTATATTACTAAAGACATTATGAACAAATTTTTTTAAATTGAAAATTTTCTATAAACACATGTAAAAACATGAAGCAAACTTTATTCTTCATTGAATCTCTCATTTTTAAATTTCAATCTGGCTTAGCAAGTTAACTACGATCATCACATGTTTTTTTCTCCTTTGGCCCACCCATCATGAATCAATCAAACTTAAATAAATTCATTATATAATCAAAGGCATGTGGGAAAGCCAAAAAAATATCAAAGCTTTTTTATTCACTCATTTGAACCTAATTACACTGTGCCCACTTACAAGACCCGCCAAAGCAAACCATTCCTATGTCTGCACGACTCTTTCTATTACAAAGAATATGCATGTTGCTGTCTGAAGTGCTTTTGTCCTTTTTTTCCCCCTTCTTTTTCTCTTCCCTTGAAAGAGATGAACTTCTTGACATACTGAGCGGTGAAAAACATTCAAAAAGTACTTTCTTTTGGCAAAAAGTGCTTTCTTTTAGCTTAGATTTCTGTTAGTTTTTATACGTTAAATGTGTTCTTTGATGCCTAGGAACCAAGGACTTTGGTTGAGTTAGACGAAATTTGAAATTAAACTGAATAAAACGGCTTTAAGAATCTAAGACATGAAAAGGGGAACAAAGGAGCTAAAAAATGCATGCAAGTGATGCCTCAACGCTAGACTCGGTGCCAAAGACCTAAGATTGCACAACAGGATAGCGCCATGGCTCTTCCAACTTTGAGTAATAAATGAGAAAATATACCAACTTCAGTACTTCTTTAACTGATGACAAATATAGATGTAAACTTATTAGCTTATTCCATTATGTTCTTACTAATTATTACTGTTTTGTTTCAGTTCATAACTCACTTAAACAAAAAGAAACAGATATCAAAATTCAACAATGGAACATTTTACCCTTGGGGAGAATTGAATCTTCATGGGCAAAGCAAAAGAAGAAAGGTTTTTTTTATTTTTGCCATAAATTTTGAACCTACAAGACCAAGAAACCACTAATCTCTATTAATTTGTAATATATGACTGTTTCTGGTGTCAGAGGAACCCAAATGAAATGCATGTACTATAACAATTCAAATTTTTTTCAAAGATAAGTATGTGGATTGTATTAATGAGGAGGAAGAAAAGAATGTCATTTTCCAGTATGTTGTTCAGTTTATGTGGCTATATGCAACACTACCACAAAAACATAACAGTGCATAACTCCAAACTACTAACACATGCTGTCAAAGTAACCTGTATAAACCACAAGCTGATTTAGTTACAATCCTATCTCTTTCTCTCTCCTAATCCCAATCATACACTAACTTTTTGCTTTCTAATAAATCTCATGTCTAAGCACAACTATAGCACAAAAACAATCCCTCCTCTTTCTCCTTCTTTTTCTCTCTAACAGAGGGAAATAAGCAAAAACAGAAAAAAAGAAAAATGGTAACTTGTTTATGGTGAAACTCTTAGTTTCTATTGGCTATGATATGGCTGTTTTAACAGTTAATTTTTTCCTTTTTATCAACAGGTTCTGGTATCAAAACATGGGAGTGGGGGAGGAGAAGATGATGCTGCAGTAGATTTTTGGGGAAACCCAGTGGACAAATCAAAAAGAGGAGGATGGCTTGCAGCAGGGCTCATCTTAGGTTCTTAAATTTTTGTTTGGTTTTCACAGAACAAAATTCTGATTTCACGAAGGTAATGAGCTGATAAATAGTAATTCTATATACAGGAACTGAACTCTCTGAAAGGATATGTGTGATGGGAATATCAATGAACTTAGTTACATATCTAGTTGGAGATTTGCATCTTACTTCAGCCAAATCTGCAACTATTGTGACTAATTTTCTTGGTGCTCTTAATCTTCTTGGCCTTCTTGGTGGCTTCTTAGCAGATGCCAAGCTGGGAAGGTACCTCACAGTTGCAAGCTTTGCTTCTATAACTGCTGTGGTAAGTTCTAAGCCATTAAGAAATGACTTCAACAAAGAAAAATTCACTTCAGAATTTAGCCTCAGCCTTTCTGGTTTTTGCAGGGTGTTATATTGTTGACATTGGCCACAACCATCCCTGGTATGAGACCCCCTCAATGTGATTACTCCACAAGACAACTTCATCAATGCATTGAAGCTAATGGTGGGCAACTTGCCATGCTCTATGCTGCACTTTATACTATAGCACTTGGTGGAGGGGGGATAAAATCGAACGTTTCAGGATTTGGGTCTGATCAATTCGACACTAATGATCCGAAGGAAGAGAAGGCCATGATATTCTTCTTCAATAGGTTCTACTTTGCGATAAGCATCGGGTCGTTGTTTTCCGTCACTGTGTTGGTTTATGTACAAGACCATGTGGGGAGAGGATGGGGATATGGAATCTCAGGAGGGACCATGGTGATTGCTGTAATTGTACTGCTTTGTGGGACATACTTTTACCGGTTTAAAAAGCCTAGAGGAAGCCCTCTAACAGTGATATGGAGAGTGGTGCTTTTGGCTTGGAAGAAGAGAAGTCTCCCTCACGCAGCTCATCCAAGCTTCTTAAATGACTACCAAAATGCCAAGGTTCCATACACCTACAAATTCAAGTAAGTATTTTTCAGATCTATCGATAAATACTTATCACATACTCTGTCTTTTTCTTTCCCTCTCTCTCTCAGTCTCTTATTGGCTCACCAATGTCATAAGTTTGCATATTTGATCAAATAACTTCATCTTCCCATCTTTCTATCTTTTGTATATCCATAAAATAACTCCATCTTCACAATTCTGCACTCAAACAGGAACTTTCTAATATGCCTCCTTATAATCATATATTATCAATGATGATAGAAGATTTGAACCTATAATCATACTATGTCTATGTAGACCTCATTTTTTCTTTATTGATTCATTTCCTCCAACCAAAAAGAGAAGTATAAATTGTTAGCCATTCTATGAATAGAAGACCACGAACATTCGCAACGTTTTACATCTTGCTTCTGTTTAATGATTACTTATTTTTTGTTTTAAATGTGTATTATAAGATATACTGCAAGATGCATTGAATAGAAACAAAAGGAGAAAAAAACATTACTATGCATGCTTGTCTTGTTCAACCATTCCACATATAAATTGGTGCATTCACTTCACTTTATTCATTTGGTTATCTCTATTATTATTTGGCAAGAACATAAGAGTAATGAAAATGTATATATTAGGTGTCTTGACAAGGCTGCAATTCTAGACGAGTATGCTGTCACTGATCCAAACAATCCATGGATAGTCTCTACAGTCACTGAAATTGAAGAAGTGAAAATGGTGTTGAAGCTCATACCCATTTGGTCCACTGGCATCCTCTTCTGGACAATCTACTCACAGATGACTACATTCACAGTAGTACAAGCATCCTTTATGGAAAGAAATGTTGGCAGTTTTGAGATTCCTGCCGGTTCTATGTCAGCCTTTCTGTTCATCACCATCCTGCTCGTCACTTCATTGAATGAGAAACTATTCATACCCATTGCTCGGAAGCTGACTCACAATGTCCAAGGTCTCACAAGCCTTCAGAGGATTGGGATTGGACTGTTTTTCTCAATTTTTGGCATGGTGGCTGCTGGAGTTGTTGAGAAAGAGAGGAAGACCTTCGCAGTCGAGCAAAATACTCGTATAAGTGCTTTCTGGTTAATACCTCAGTTCTTCTTGGTTGGTGCTGGAGAAGCATTTGCATATGTCGGACAACTCGAGTTTTTCATCAGAGAAGCACCGGAACGAATGAAATCCATGAGCACAGGACTTTTTCTTAGCACTCTTTCCATGGGATTTTTTGTCAGTAGTTTGTTGGTAACAATTGTAGATAAAGTAACCAACAAGCAATGGCTGAGAAATAATCTCAACAAGGGAGACTTAAACTACTTCTATTGGCTACTCGCAGTGTTAGGCCTGCTAAACTTTTTCTTTTTTCTTCTCCTTGCCCGGAAACATCAATATAAAGACCAGCATTATGTCAGCTCCAAAGACAACAATGAGGAGCTCAAGACTTCAAATGACATGATCGCACTTGAAATGGAGGGGTCAATAAGCATTAAGGCAACAGAAACTTAAGAGTGTGTGCTTCAAGGTGTCCCTTTTAGAACTCAAGGACACGGTTGTACAATATATAGAAGAGATCTTGCTCAAGTAAGATCGTTGCTTCAAGGTGCCCCTTTTATAAGCTTAAAATCCTGCATGTACGTTTGAATATCTCAAAGCCTGTAGCTACAACCATCTTATGCTTTTAGCATTAATGAGCAGATAAGCCACTGCCATTGTCTTCCCCTAGGTTTTATATGATCTAAATCATTTAGCATATTTCAAATAATATTCTCAAGTCAAACAGGCGTGCATTCATTTATGCAAACAACCGTGTTTCATAGCAGGTTTCTTAGAGAAAGTATCTTTCATCAAATGCTTTTGATAGACATTTCATTGTCAGACTGGCAATAAATTATTTTAGCTAGCAACTGGACTCGGAAGGATGAATAAAGCATAAAAGCCTTCATTGTCAAGTAATTAAAAGGAAAATAGACTGCTCAAATATAATTCTTTTCAACATCGTCCAAGATACTTAAGAAGTAGACCTGACCTCTAACAACAATACATGTTTCAAGAGGCAAGAGGAGAAATTGGAGCCGGAAGGTGATCTACAACTATTGGAGGTCGAAGGGCCTTGTGCTGTTCCACCTTCTGTTTACGAGCTTTATACATTTCTTCTGTTTCAACCACTATTAATCGCTTTACCTATAATCAAATAACAAAGAAAAACAAAAACAACATTCAACATTCAGTCTCCATGAGGCTTTTCTGTAGTGTGTGCATGTGCGCAGTAGAGAACAAGCATATAAAGCAACCTGTTGAAGCATTCCCCTAACAGTAGGTGTGTTCCAGCGCATGACAGTTCGGTTGCATTTTCGGAGCCGCAACGCCTCTAATGTACGTCTGTGAAGTCTCCTTGTTCCTGGCATGCCTCTCACTAATGTGATATAAAGATTAGGACTCCATGCAATTGGGACATTGGCTTTGAAGGCCTTGAAGGCATTCATGTCCAAGATCTCCAAAATCTACAAAACAAAATAAAGTTTAAGAAACAGTTTTCTCTGCATACACATCAACAATCTCATCTAAGCACCTCAACAACATATTTTAGTTTGTTGAGCAGGAAAACTTCTGCAGTTCCCAAATTTCAAGTAAACAAATGATCATCTTCAATAGATTGAAAGCTCTACAAATGCTAGCTGCACGACTAAAACATAAAAAGATATAGATGATAGTTTTAAGTAGAAACCACATCTATGCCACGATTCGTCATCTCAAATAGATACTTCATCATCATATCCACTTGAAGCTTTCTATAAAGTCCTCTAAAAGCAATGTTCTAAAAAGTACAAAGTTATGAAACACAGACACAGATATGCATACAGCGATTTATCAATTTCTAAGAAAAATTACTATAGGGATACGTCGAAATTGACTTTGGCTTGAGGATAAAGATGCATATTAATTAACTACCAAACTAATAATTTAGGTTAAATTAAAGGAGGTTTCAAAAGAGAGTGAAAAAAGAGGGAGAAAACAGAGAGCTTTGAAATTGACCGGCGATGGCGGCGACAAGGCAAAGCGCGGCGAAATGGTCGATGGCAAGGTTGAGGCGTGGTCGGCAACGAGGATGACGCTCGGCGGCGACGGCGTAGTTCTGGAAAATAGAGTTGCTCAGTCGAATAAATAGGAAGAAGATGAACTGAGGAAGAGAAGATCGTATCCACTTGGGGCTTGCGTTGAAGACGAACTGAGGAAGAGAAGATCGTAGGCTGTGGGTTTGCGAGGGAAATCTGATTTTAGGGTTTGGTTGTGTTTATTTTTCTGTTTTTTCATTTAGTTATTACTTATTTTCCATTTGGGCTGCTGAATTTCATTGAGTGGGCTGTGGGCTTGAAATTCAGCCCACAAAGTTTTTTTCTTTTTCTTTTTTTTTTTTTTTTGGAGGGGGAATTGGACAAAATAGCAAGATTTGATGTTTTGGTTGGTTTTATGGCAAAAATCCGAAAATAATAAGATTTTTTACCAAATGTATTTTACACAAATAATGTCCACTCCTCTACCCTTAATATGGTCGTCCATCAGAGCTACTAAGTACAGTATAATTGCTACAGCGTGAACATAGTTGAATTAGAAATACCGGATAAATGGGCAAGTTTCGGTTATCAAATTCTAACCTAGCCAATTCGGTAGAAAAAATTGGCACCTTTTTCACCCCATTTGAATTTCAAATTGGCAGTTTTATCATATTATATTTGTTTAACTACTTTTTAAACGGATTCAAAATTAATCCATCTTTGATTTTTCTCTATTAATTTAAATTTTAATTTATTGTAAAAATCTTCACATTTTATATTATCTTATTAACTTTATTTATTTAAAATTGTTATCATGTTTTATCACATGACATATTATTGTATTATTATTATTATTAAATTTTGGATTGAATATAATATTCTATATACATTTTGTTTTATGAGTATCTCAAAAAAATCTATGTTATTGACACATAAGTAATTAGTCAATTTTGCTATCTTGTTGTTTTTGCTATGACTTTACAACAAGTTAGATTTTTTTCGATGATAGATGGAATGAAGGTTCACACTATCATAATCTTCGAGTTCTTGAGGTTTATATTCCATGAGACTCGTCCTTCCAATAATTGGTTGAATACATTTAAGGTTTCCTTCTGAGAATCTTTCTATATCTCGATTGACAGTGTATCGAATGGTTCCAATAATTTAAATCTTATTCCAATTATTGGTGATAAGGATGTTTTGAAGCTGATGTCAGTTTTATTGGACTTCCCACATAATCATTTATGTTTACTGGTTGACCATGTATGTTTTGGTGCCTAGGCGAGGTTTAAGAGATTGGTGCGATATTGTCCGCACAATGGCTTACCTGACTGTCTCCAAATGGAAATCTTTTATCACGGTTTGAATCCTGCATCGCACACGACTGCCAATGCGGCAGCAGCTAGAGGTCTGCTTGACAAAACGTATGATGAGGCTAAAAATATTCTTGATCGCATTTCGAAGAATCACGAAGACTGGAGGGAAAGCGATCAACGACTCAAAATAAGGTGACGCAAACAATGGGGCCATCGCATCCCTACAAAATCAAATGAATGCGATGATGAATCTGATATAGGGCATCGCAATCAATAGTCTGGGAACGCATAAGGGGCAGGTCAATGCAATCGAGCAGACAAGCACAAGTTGTGCTACTTGTGGAGATTTGCATCCAATAGAAGAATGTTCGAGGAACTCGCAATCTGTATACTTCGTAAAGAACTATCCTTTCTCCAACACTTATAACCCTGGGTGGAGAAACCACCCCAATTTCGCGTGAAAAAATCAACAACAAAGTTATCAACCGATGGCGCAAAAAGAAGGGTCGCCAGGATTTTTCCCGCGAACAAAAGGTCAATCGCAAAATCAAACTAGCAGCTCACAGCTGCCGCTGTCTTCATTTCTGGAGAGCCTATTAAAGCAGTATATTGAGAAGAATGAAACAGTACTCTAGAATCAAGCGACTTCTATCCGCAATCTCGAAATCTAAATAGAACAGATTGCGAGCGAGTTGAAGAATAGATCGCAAGGGGCGTTGCCAAGTTCAACTAAGCTCCCTCGTAACCCGGGGACTACAGGAAAAGAGCAATGTCAAGTTGTGACTTTGCAAAGCGGAAAGATAACAGGGGAAGAGAAGAAGGAGCCAAGTAGGACTAATTCAGTTGCGATGGAACCCAAGACCCCATTGACACAGGATGACCCAGAAGAAAATGAGACGATGGAACCAGAAGTTGCGTCCACTTCTAAGCCTATGGAACAAGGAACCGTGAAGGTACAGCTGCCACCATTTCCTCAGAGACTTAAGAAGAAGAAAAATGATGAAGTGCAGTATCATCGCTTCATGGATATGTTAAAACAGTTACACATCAACATCCCTGTCACTGAAGCGATTGAACAAATGCCGAAATATGCTAAGTTTTTTTAAAGACATGATGACAAAGAAAAGGAGCACAGGGAAGTTTGCAATGGTGGCGTTAATGCAAATGTCAAAAACCATAATTCCACCGAAGATGCGCGACCCCGGAAGTTTCACAATACCCTGCTCAATTGGTGGGATATATATAGGTCAAACGCTTTGCCATCTCAGGGCCAGTATCAACTTAATGCCCCTTTCAATTTTTAAACAGTTGAATGTGGGGCAGCTGACGCTCACAACAATGAATCTCCAGCTGGCGGACAGGTCCCTGGTTCATCTAGAGAGGAAGGTGAAGGATGTCTTGGTCTCAATTAACAAATTTATCTTACCGGCAGACTTCATCATTCTCGATTACGAAACGGACAAGGATGTATCCATCATATTGGGATGACCATTTTTATCCACTGGTCGCGCTCAAATTGATGTGTACAAGGGAGAGATCACGTTGAGCGTGAATGGAAAGAAGCTCAGGTTTGACATTATTAAAGCGATGAAGTATCCGGAAGACGAAGACCTATCCGATTCCAATAATGAACCCAGTTGTAGTGAAGAAGAAGAGTCTGAAGATGAAGATGAAAGAGAGGATGCAACTGCATCCTTAGTAACCTGTAATGTGATCATGGAAAAATTAATGTTGAATAAAGAGAGAAAAGCACAACAACCATCCTTGGAACAACCACCTACCGTAGAATTGAAAACCTTGCCAAGCCATCTGAAGTATGTTTTCTTGGGGCAAAATGAAACTCTGCCAGTGATAATTTCCTCTGTGCTTCAAGAAAAACAAGAAAATGCACTACTTAACATCCTGAGAAAGTACATAAAAGCAATAGAGTGGACATTAGCAGATAGAAGAGGAATCAGCCCCGCATATTGCATGCACAGGATATGACTCAAAGAAAACCAAAAAGGGTCTATCGAACCTCAAAGCAGACTAAACCCTCCGATGAAGGAGGTTCTGAAAAAGGAGATAATGAAATGGTTGGACACAGGCATTATATATCCAATCGTCGATAGCACATGGGTCAGCCCCGTGCAATGTGTGCCCAAGAAGGGAGGAATGACGGTGGTCCCAAATGCAAACAATAAATTGATACCAATGAGAACCGTCACTGGCTGACGAATTTGCATGGACTACCGCAAACTCAATACGGCGACGAAGAAGAATCATTTCCCCTTGCCTTTTATTGACCAGATGCTAGACCGCCTAGTAGGAAATGATTACTTATGGTTTTTGGATGAGTATGCGGGCTACAACCAGATAATGATTGTCCCTGAAGACCAAGAGAAAACCACATTTACCTGCCTCTAGTCAGGAGTTTCTTGGGACATGCAGGATTTTATCGTCATTTTGTGAAGGACTTTTCAAAGATTGCTCGACCATTGAATGCGTTGCTAGAGGCCAAGAGAACGTTTGACTTTGATACACAGTGCCTCAACGCATTCAAGATACTGAAGAACACATTGATAACCGCACCTGTGTTAATCGCACTTGACTGGACAACGCCATTTGAGCTGATATGCGATGCTAGCAGTTATGCGATGAGGGTAGTGCTAGCACAAAAGAAGAAAACAATGTTACACCCCATCCCATATGCGAGTAGAACCTTGAACCCTGCCCAAACGAATTACACTACCACTGAAAAAGAACTTCTATTGGTGATCTTTACGCTGGAGAAATTTAGAGCTTACTTGCTGGGATCTAAAGTGATCCTTCAAACCTACCACTCGACAATCAAATATTTAATGACAAAGAAAGATGCAAAGTCGATGTTAATTCGATGTGTTCTCCTCCTTCAAGAATTCAACATGGAAATCATTGATTGCAAGGGGACGGAGGACTAAGTTACGCACCACCTATCAAGAATAGAAAATCTGAAAGTTGACTGCAACCAGTCGGAGGTGAATGCACCTTCCCAGATGAGCAGATGTTCAAAATTAAAGAGTTACCATGGTATGCAGATGTGGTTAATTATCTGGTTTATGAACAATTTCCTGAAAATTACACAGCCCACTAAAAGAGGCGGCTTATGCACGAATGTAAATCCTATTATTGGGACGAGCCAAATCTTTACAATAGGAGGTCAGACCAGATCTTGCGTCTATGTGTACCAGAGACTGCTCACCAACACATACTATCCCATTGCCATGACTCATTGTATGGTGGAAATTTTGGAGGTCAACACACAGCAGCAAAGGTGTTACAAAGTGGATATTTTTGGCCAACTTTATTCAAGGACGCGAGA
>NC_052358.1:32766727-32924103 GCF_009727055.1 Benincasa hispida | reverse complement strand
ACGTAATTTTTGAAGTATCCTTTTTATATCGGTATTTTATGAATTTACTCTACCTCTTTTTCGCAAACACCACTTTCTTAAAAAAAAAAAAAAAATCAACCCTGCCTTCCATATTTTTGTCCCTCTTGATTTTTTAGCAACGATCGTGGTAAACGATTGTGGCAGAGCTACGTGATAACCGAAAAACGCGATCAGTTTGTTCAGCCCATTGCAATCGAAGAAATCAGTTTGCCGCAAAGAAGGATGCGATCACAGATGATGCGGGCAACAGAGCAAATTTGGGGGTTGTATCTTTCTTTGACTTTTTTATTCCAAATTTTGCACTCTCGCATCTCATTCTTAACATTGATAATTTTATCACTGCATCCTCTTTAGTTGACACAATCATTGAATGATTGATTACTTTAGTTAGTCACCCTATTTTTTTTTCTGTACCAATTATGATTTCAATGATGAAACACATGTCTCTATTTCTCATCGCATGCACTAGAATCAACTTAATTTAAGTACGGTCAATTCATGAAATATTTCTAGAAGTTAGTGGTCCACCAGCTTTCTTTTAAAATGATTTTTATGAAACTTCCTGAGAGCATCACATGAATAATTTCAGTCAATCAGCAATGAGGACATTGCTGAATTTAAATTTGGGGGTACTAGTACTTATTTTCAACCTTGCTACGTTTAGACATCTTAAAAAAAAATCATAACATTGAGATCGGACCCCACTCGTAGTTGGATGTCCGCATGACACCCATGGGGGCAAGCCAAAATGAAGGTAGGAATCGTGATCAACACATAAATCAAATGATCGCAACTCCGCTGCTAAATAGGTATGAGTTTAAACTGAGAAAGAGCGTCGTGCTCGTAGTTGGATGCTCGCATGACACCCGTGGGGACAAGCCAAAACGAAGGTAAGGCACTTGGATCAGCGCAAGGTCACAAAAGAAATATCTAAAACGCGCAAGGATAAAAATCATTCGGAAACACCCCAGTTGAAAAAAGTTTTGAAATAAATCATGCAATGTTCTGGAAACAAGAAAAGTCTTTTTGAAGGTTAAACTTGCGGTTCCTTAGTATTAGAAATATTTCAGGAAAAGACCAGGATAGAAATTAAGAAGATTTTGGTTCATAAAATTTGAATAAGGCACCTCGAGAAATCTCGGTAAGGAAAAAGCAGTTGACTCTCTAAAGAAAATCTTTAGTGTATGCTTGAGGACAAGCATTGTTTTAAATTTGGAGGTATGATAACGGCCAGAAATACACATTATTACAGCACAAATAAGTAAAACAATGAGGGAATGTGACGATAAAAATATACAAAATCATGTCCAAAAGCGGTAAACTGAGAATATTGCGATCGCATACGCCCATCGCATAAAAACAGTTAATTTATTTATTTTGTGTAGGAAAAATGCGTTGGCGCAAGTAACATTGCGATCCAAGGAATTTGGCGTCCGCACACATTGAAAGATTACGACCGCAAAGTCATGCGATCGTATGCGCTCGCGAGAAGTGCTCAAGAAGGCGGCCGCATAAAGATGGCGCATCAAGGTGAAAGCTTAATAAATCATGATGGGACAGAAAGCTGATGACGGTCGAATCCGAATTTAGTTAACAAGCCGTTAACGATACACTGTAGCAAGTACATTCAACTTTTTGGTGACCATTAATTGGCGTATCAGATAGAAGATTTAATGACCTCCCATCATTTCAATCATTAGAGAGAGAAGCTTCTTCACCTTGAGCTCTATAAATACCGAAGGCCACCATCGATAAAGGAGTTTGTGGCATACAGAAGATAGACCATATAGGATTAGATAGCCATTAGTCTGTAGTTATTCATATACTTAGAAGACGGAGGCAAATGAAGTGAAGAAGACGCCAAGAGATCGTTCCTGGCTAGCTCGAAAGACTGCTGGGAAGTGCTATAAATAGAGAGAAGGCCGACACTTGCGAAAGCAAGGATATTCTTTTGGGCAAAGTAGAGAAAAAAGACAGTGTAAAAGCCACAGGAAGCAAGACATTGCTACTAGGCTTCTTATCCCTACTTTCCATTGTTGTTTTGTATTCTAAATTTAGTTATAAAATGAAATTCTCATCTCAAAATTTGTTCAATCTCTTCACATTTTGCATGAGTAGCTAAATTTCTGAATGGGTTGAGAAGTACCTAGCTAGCATGACCTAGGATCTTCACCTTATGCGATCATCTTGTCTTATGTATGCGTTAATCGCCCTTTAGAGATACTTGAGAGAGTAGTCTAAAGAAAGAATCTAGGCTTGAAAGAGTCAGATTAGAATCTAGGCTTGAGAAAGTCATATTAGAACCGCATAAGCAAGAGATAGAAACTTAGATATAAGTTCTGTTTGCTATCATGCATCACATGCACCCTAGAAATAGGATATAATAGTATGACACCTTGTGTATGTATGTATCATTTATCATCGCATAGATGAGAATAGAGGCTTAGATATAAGTCCTATCGACATTATCGTATATATCGCATGCGTCCTAGAACCAGGAACTATGGCATGTGCATTGAGAGTGACATGCTGTTGTGTGTGTGTAGCATGATCGCATAACTGAATGCAATCTAGGAAGTATTAACTAAATCCTTTCTTAACTCGTTCATCACATACAAATTGTATTCTCGATTTCAACAACTCTTTACTCAAACCCGTCGCATAGAATTTATACTTAAACAAAACACCAACCAATCTTGTTTGTTTTTGCCACCGCAAAGGAATCAAAATTTATTGCCACATAGTATCTCAGTAATCCTTGTGTTCGAACTTAGACTTACTAGGAAACCTAGTGAGATTTATACTTGTGTTTTACTAGGAAAACTTGTATGTGCAATGCATAAATCATCATCGCAATCATACACCATTATTTCATCTCATTTACAACGCATCACGCTCTCATAGGCAGGAGTTCCCAACTCACTCAAGATTAAAGTCATGTTTCCTATGGTCATCCTACTGAAATGAAAGTCTCTATCATGAACGACGTTATATAATGAGACTTAACATTTCGTGGTCTAGTCTTATAGAACTTCTTTGTATAGGACACCCTCGCTCGCATGTCTCCACATGAATGATCAGGATCAGACCATCTATAACACTTTACAACACTTGGAACATCTACAAAGCGGGTCGTATCCTAGTGTCACCAGGATAAGGTTTCCCTCCTTTATCCATATATTACAGACCATTTAGGTTATTATTTAAGGTATGATCCACTTGTATGTCTCCACATACATGTTTAAGTTACAACGATAACCAGGGATCTTAGTTTATTGGTTTGTGGTTAATACAACTAAAATATCCGATATTTCATAAACAACAATGAAGAAAATATCTCATATTGTTACATCACAAGCGTTTGTTCATATAGGTGTTTACAAACTACAGGACCCTACGAGATTTTGGACATCAACCCNGATATGATTGAACTAGTTAATTATATATGATATAATTGACTTTATGTATGAAATACATTAACTTGGAGGAAATTGGATATAAATATGATTTATATCTAGTAGAGGAGAAAACACTATGGTTGATATATGATATTAAACTATAGGTTATGAATATAATATGATTATATTTATTATTTATTAATTGGACAATTATGAGATAATTGACCACCGTTTTCTTCGTAACCGTGTGTTAGTGAGGAGTTCCATTTAGTTTTCATAACTGAAGAATAAAATGAAAATTATTTTCATTTTGCAAATATATCGAAAGAACGCGCATATTTAGCTCACAGTATGTCTGCTGTCCATCGCTTAGTGAATTGAGAGCCTATATGATAGCTAACTTTTGCTAGACGATCGCTTACACACACGTGCTGCTTACTAAACGATCGCTTTCCTTTTCCTAAACATCGCTTAGCACCCAAGCTTTACTAAACGATCGTATAGACGATCACTTACCTTTTCCTACAAGATCGTATACCTCACCTAAACGATCAAGCATCTTATCTATACGATAGACATTGCTTTCTCCCACTTGCTTGATCGTAGTATACGATCTCTTTTCCTCCTCCCCTCTACCAAATCTGAACAAAGCCCACTCTTTGGATTCTCACTCCGAGAATACTAAGGGTTCCAAGTGGTGGTGTTGTCCCCATCTTCTTCGTCTGTTCGTGTGGAGTTGTTTGTGGTAGACGATCGGTTGTTGCTGAACGATAGCTTGAAGTTCCAGCGAGAGTGAAAGCTTCCGTTCGTGAAGAGAGTGAGATTTCAAGTGAAGAGAGTCTTCAACTGGTAAGTTTACTCGTTCTCTTGTTTATTTATCTCTAAGCATGCCGGTAATTTAGTAGTTTGATGCATATCTGTATATGTGAGTGTAAATGTGGTAATTCTGTCACAATGCTTTTGGAAAGATCCACTTCCGCTCAGAGGTACTCTTGTATAAGAGTTTCTTCAGCCTTCACATCTCTTTCCGAATTAAGAAGATAACCAGGGGAGGAGTGTGACATCCTTCCTCACTTTTCTCTCAACACCACATAAATTTTAATCCACCACACAAATTTCACTTGACAGTCAAACTAGGGGTTGATCCTCCAAACGTAGATCAAATTGAAACCGATTTTCAGCCCCTTCAAATTTTTTCCATAATCTTCCCATCGCTCCTTTCTCAAACTAGCATCCAAACTATGAAGAAACATAGCCAATGAAGACCAACATGCGGAAGAAGATGGTGCTGCCATAATACCTTTCACATGCAACAAAACTTCAAGCTATTAAAGGTAATTCTCAGACTTTTCTCAATTTGAATTGAAATCCTCTCTCTCTCTCGTTTTCTAAAAATGAAGCTTAACAAATTACTTGTTGGAAATTGGAGGTGATACAAAAGAAGAAGGAGAACACGAGAGGTTTAAAGTGGTTCGGTCAGAGACCTACGTCCACTGCTGAATCTTTTGATTTCTTGAAGAGATTTGCAGCAATCACTCAAAAACAGAGAAGTTCTCACTAATCTCTTGCCTTTAGAATCAATTTATGTTCCTTTATATATTAGGAACTTACAAGAGAAGTTAAGAGAGATGTTGATTTCACAATTTTACGGTTTTTACCTAATACAAACTCTCGTGCGAGTTCGGGTGGTTTTCTTCTTGATATTGCTTGGAAAGGCTCGAGAGTGCTTGAAATGGTTCTATAGTGCTTAAATATGCTTGACACCCATAAAAATGTATTTTTCTTCTTTCTAATTAGAATATGAAAGGTGCATTGTTTGGTTTTGTACAATGTGAAACTTCTCTTTCTTTAACATATTATGTCGTTTTCTTCCTAAATTCTTGAAAAATTTTATGGGATATGAAACTGGTTTAGATTTATGTGTAGACTTTGATGGCTTTTGTGAAATTTGTTCTTTCCCCCAACTTTCTTTAAGAAGTGGTTCTGATCGTGCTTTTTTTTTTTTGGGGGGGGGGGGGGGGGTTGGTTCCTTGGAAATGAGATGATTGGAATGTTGATTTGGGTTGTAGAATTTGGATTTGAAGTTGGGAAGGATATTGCACGTTGTTAAGTTTTTTGAAGAATTTAGACAAGGCTTGGTTTGTGAGAGAAGTTATGTAGATTCTGTTTGTGAGGTGTTTCAGTAACCTTAAAGAAAATATTAGACAATACTAGACAATGTTTTGAAACTCTTCTATCATTTTATTTAATACTTTAAAGAAAAAAAAAGATTAAACCTTCAAACATTATTTTTTCATCTACATTTTAAAGTAGTTTTTGTGCAATTTGAGATCAAAACTCGTAGTGATGTTGAGCATATTGGGGAATGATAAAATGAAAAAATGGATAAGAGTTTGATTTTTGTTCCAGATTCTAAAACTTATAGAAAATAGCTTAATGCTTGTGGCTTGTGTCTATGGAATGGGATTAACAAATTGAATTATCGAAATTGGATTGAACATAATGTGATTAAATTGTATCTTGAGTTTGTAGTGGGTACAATGCAATTTTTTTGGAGTGCTTATGCTAATAAAATATGGGATTTAGATCGATGTCTCTAAGATCACTTTCAAAGATGAAAGAAGAAATCGAAATAACACAATTAGAGACTTCTAAGAATTCTAAAATGGAATCTACCGATACAATATTATAAAAGTTGAATGATAATAAGCTATCCCACTTACGGATGGAGTTTTATGAAACAGACTGGGTTAGCTTGAGATACATTATGGAGTTTGGTTCGAAACCCTCTCCTAAGAATTTACTCATTTCTTCTCGGTTTCTTCACAAGGAGCTTATTCCAATTTGGATTGCTAGTAGAGCTATTAAACTTGAGAATCTTCCTTATGGCCTTTACGTGAAACCTGCTGTTTTGAATGTTTTTATCTTTTACCTTCCTCTTTCGTTTTTGTTTCTCCTTATATATGCTTTGATTTTGTTGAATTGGTTGTGGGTTAGATCTGAATTGTCGAATTTATGAGGATTTTTTGACCGAGGAATTTACAATCTGGTAATTGATGTAATTTTTCTGTTTCTGGCATGGAAGGTAAAAAAGAAAATGAAATATTTTGTGTCAATGAATTTCAAACAAACATAGCCCACGTGTTGTACTAAACTTCTTCTCTCCCTAACTTTACCTTTTACAGAACATTAAAGGCAAAGAAGCAACATGCAAATCTTTACTTCATGAGAAAGAAAGAAATTGAAGAACGAGAGAGAGCAAGGGAAAAAGAAGATGATCACAAGCAAGGTTTAAGTGGTTCAGCAACTTGTGCTTACATCTATTGTGGAAAATTGGTAGCTTCTCCGTTTCATTCAATGATTCAAAATGAATCTTCACAGATCAATCATACAGTACAAGAGTCTCTCAAAGCAAGCTATTTAAAGGACCTTCTTTTATATAAGTCTTCTGTCTCAACAACTATTTATTTCTCTATTTGTTGATTGTTGGAATGCCTTGAATCTATTTGTTGGTGCTTTGAACAACCAAGTACGGGGTCTCGCTGACCGGTCAGCGAGTCAGGTCCAGAGACGGCGTGCCTTGATGGAGGTTTGGGGGCAACACCCCCGAAACCGATTCAGAATTCGTATTCAACATATTTATTTATTTGTAGTTATTTACGATTATGACCCTAGGGTTTAGAGTAGTGTACTATATAAACTCTCTAACCCTAAAGGCATCGTTTATGATGTAATTTTCTGAAAATATTCTCTATAATATTGTTCTCTTTCTGTCCGTGAATGTAGCTAACACACTGTTAGTGAACCACGTATATCTATGTGTCGATCTTCTCTATCTCTACGTTCCTTTTGTGTTCTTTAATTGTCGATTTCGTAACATTGATGTGGCTGAATATTCCCTTTTTATTTAAACATCCTAAGTACTTCTGGTGGTTAACTATTTCATGCTACTGCTTGCCTTTTTTCTTTTTTCTTTTTTCTTTTTTGGTTTAATTATTGTTTTTAAGAGTATGAATTTTTCTTGTATTTTTAATTTAAACTTTTAGTTTTGTCAAATTTGTCTCCATGTTTACTTCGTTTGGCTTGTTTGGCTAAAAGTAAAAGCAAGGTAATTAGAACATCATTTTAGTGGATTGAAAGTACCATTGTTTTGTGTTTAATTTAAATTGACATTGGACTTGTATGAGTGAGAACATCAAATGTATTAGATCAATAGCCAAATGTTCTTTTTTTATTTATAGATTTATGTTAAGGCGTTGATGAGATTTATTAGGGAGGCCTATTTTGTGGGTGTATTGGTAGATTGTTTTAGGACTAATTTTCAATGTTCAGAGCTAGGTTTTCTTTTGATACTTGATTTTGTCTTGAATATTTAGGAGTTTAAGTGACTGAGTTTGCGTTTTTGTGTTTTCTCTATAGATTTTGAGTGTGCAAGTGTTAGATTTTAGACAATTTACCAATAATTTTAGGGTCAACATTTTAGTTTGATTTTGAAGATAGTCTACTTATTCAAGTTCATGATCTACTTGAATGAAATTATCCCATGTACATTTATATAGCCTTGTGTTATTCTCTGATTGCATGGATGAAACTATTGCAGTAGAGTCCAAAAAGGAGAAAATAAAAACTTAGAAACATGCCCACATTGTCATGTTTCATTAAGAAAAAGACCAGTTCAGGCTCCTTCAGTAATAAGAATTGCACTATGGGCAAAGGCAAATAGGAAAAAGGATGGTAATCTCGGTGAGGGTCCAAACTTAATTGGAGTATTAAACTTAATTTAGTATTGCCTTCTACTTGTTGTTTCGATACATTTTTGTTGTTTTTTTTCTCCCTTGTAAATGTATAATGTGAATGTCATTTTATGGACTTGCCGATCAAACATAAAGTTGCAATCGATAGAACAGTTGCTAGTCGTAGAAACATTATTTTGAATACATTTGTCTATAAAACATGATTCATTTTTATGAAGGCCAAACTAAAAAATGACACATATTGAAGATGCAATCAATATAACAGTTGCATGGCCTTTTGAGAAGATTTTAATTAGTACGTATATCTATCAATTATTTTATTTCTTTATTTTAATAAATTTACTTAAACTTTTTATAACTTAGTTTTTTTTTTTTTTTTATGTTGATGGAGGACTATCAATGCATGCAATATCTTGACCATAAACACAATTAAGTTGAAGTTATTTTGGATTTTTGATATGGATATATTTTGTAATTTATGAAGTTAATGTTTTGTTTATCTCAAAGTATAGTACTCATTACTACATTTTTTTTTATTGGGTCATATGAGTCTTGTATTGAATACTTATTTCGATATATACATTTTGATTATATTTATTTTGCGAATTATATATATATATATATAATTTTATTTGACTTCTAATGTATAATAATGTATGAAACACAACAATAGCATCATAAACATATTCAAGAAACTATAAAATACCCAATAATAGGATTATTAAAGCTCTAAAAAGTTTATAAATGCTATGAATATAGAAAAGGTTTTGACAATAAAGCCTATTATAGCTTTCATTAAATACATAGTAGCTAAAAAAAATTGCTATAATAGACAAAGGACAACCACATATTTTCACTATAAAAGTGCTTTCATAGCTTTCTCAAAAATGCTATCTTACATTTATAAAAATCAAATTTACTATTTGATGCTTGTATCATAGCATTTACAAAATGCTATAAAAAATCAAGCATTTCATAGCATTTAACAGCTGCTATAAAAGGAAACTTTTTATAGCAAGTAACAAAACGTTATAAAATGTTGAACCTTTCTATAACGTTTAAAAAAGGCTATAAATTAATAATTTTAATAGCGTGGTTGTCATAACTTTGCATAAAATGCTATAACAGACTTGTTATAGCATTTTTTCATAGCTATGATAGGCCTTTTTTCCTGTAGTGTGCAGGCCCAAAATTGAAGCTTGGGAAGTCTGATCCACGAAGAATGAGGATAGGAGAAATGCTAGGTGGAGAGATGACCATATCGAAAGCTTGAATGAGAGACATGTGCAGCAAGAAATCTTCACCTCTTCTGTTGTGTAGAATGAGTTGATCGAAATTGAATGAAAATCAATTTTGGTAAAATCTCTCTCTTAGATGAGTTTGAACTTTTCTCTTTACTCTCTCTAATCCTCTCGAGTTTTGATGAAATTTGCAGATATATCAAGGATTGTTCAAACATGTATCACAAAGAAGAATAAGAAGAAGAAGTTGAACACAAGGATGTACGTGGTCTGGCTTAAAATGCCTACATCTATAGGAAGGAGTAATTTCAATTATCAAGAGCTACAAGAAGATGAGTTGCCTTTCTTACAGATTTTCTTTTTTGTGTTTTCTTGTTATTCAACAGTTTACAACTTATGTATATATAGACAATGAGCTGTAATAGTGTGTTTGAAAATTTTGTTTTAAGAGAGGTTATAGCCATTGAGATCAATTTCTTCATAGGAACTTTTCAAAATCCTGTCTCTCGCCATTCTCGAGATCGTTTGGGATGAGATAACTCTCATACTTTTACTTTCAATATTTTACTCTTTTTGTTGAACATCTTTATAGGTCCAAAATTATCAATAACAATTGTGATTGAGGTTTGAATAGTAGGTTACGATTTATTCAAGTTGATTGGTTCCTTTAATTAAACCAAGTTTGGTAACTCCTTCTTTCCCTCAATGTGATTTTGGACTTAAAAAGAATCAAACCCAGCTTGAGTATTTTCTAGCTCAAACTCTAGCCATCCTCGAGAAAGTTTAAGAATTAATGATTTTAAATCTTTGTTATCCGAAATCTGAAAAATGATTTCAAATTGTTTTACTTAGTTTGAAATGAAAAGATTCAAAATAAACGTATTAACTTTTTTTTTTTTAGAATAGGAATGTATTTAAAATTTTGTATTTTGATGTAAAATTAATTAAAGAACAGTTCAAAAGTTACTAATATAGTTTTTAATTATGATTTGTTAATAAAAAAAAATAGAATAGGACAAGGTTAAATAAGTTTTTTTTCCCCTAAATCTTATGAAATCTTAAAAAATTCTACTATTTTTTTCAGATTTTTTTAAATGTAAAATCAAGATTTGAAATCACTTTCAAATTATATTAGATTTCAAATCATTTTCTTTTTTTTGGAATTTATTGAAAATCCGTTATGATTTAACGCTCCCTTTAATAGCTACTATTTAAGACATCACTATTTTCATAAATGATTTTATAGTTAAACTTAGGAATATATCAAATATAATATTGTCCAAGATTATCACATAGTTTAATAAGTTGGATATTTTAACTTCCCAACCCTAAACTATTTTCATCTAAAAAGGACCCTAGTTTCCTAGTACTAAAATCTTAACAGAATGATATTAAACTAATTAGGAAGTAATGGCAGATCCAGGATTTTATGTAAAGGGGAAGAGGGACAGAAATTCATATAAATATAATTTTAGATAGATCAATATAATATTCAAATCATATAATGTCGTCAAAACGACTGACATAGTGGCAGATCCAGAATTTCATGCTAGGGGCATAACTCTATATAAGGTTACAATTTTAGCTTATTAACGTCTAAATTTATGTCACATATAGTTAATGATAAAAAATATATACAAGATCACTGACATCTCGGTTTGAGTGTCCAAATATGCTAGGGGCACGTTTTATTATATATTCAATATATCTAAATATTTTTATATTTAATAAAAAGCAATGTATATATATGTAAGTAGACACCACTTGGCACCTTCATAAATCCGCCTCTATGAGAAAGCGACCTTAAATTCCATATCATTTAAGTATATGTATGATAATTAAAGCTAACCAAGTATAGTTTTTTAAATTACCACACACATGAGATGATATCTAAAAACCACACCAAAAAAAAAAAAAATGTTTATATCAATTAAATAACAAGATTCAAAAGTTGAGTTGATCATCATTAAAAATGCAAATCAACAATTAGAGATCAAAGTTGGCTAAAAACAATGGTGAAAAGTTGGATGCTGCTGCTGTTGTTGCTGTTGAAGTGGCACAACAATGCTTGAACTAATCTCTTTATCTTGCTGCAGTCTCATCAATTTCTCAGGGCTTTGTAAATTATAAGTTGAAGAATTACTATAAGGACTTGAATCAATAATAGCACTTACATAGTTATCATGAAGGTAACTAAACAAATGGTTGCTATTAACTCCTCCATTGATAATCCCCATAATCCCATTCCCATTATTAATCAAATTTTCACTTGCATTATTATTGATATTCTTGTTGTTATTATTATTATTCCACCCTCCCAAACAAGGCATTATTGGTTTATAACCCAATTCCACTTGCCCTCCATTCATAATGCTTTGATTTTGAGTCAATAATTTACACACTTTTAGCTCTTCCAAAACCCTTTTGTATTCACCATAGGGCCCTAAAACGGGGTCGTTTTGCCTACAAACAGCTTCCCAAACCAAAGAATCCACAGCCTTTCTCTTGTCTTCTTCTCTTACATTTTTCACCATTTTGGTCACATTGCTCACTCCAAACACCTTGTGAACGGCTTGGAATTCCCTGTTCCGATTTGCGGGAAAGTACGGTGCTAGCGGGCACGTCTCGTGGCATTTCTTTCTTTGGTGTTTGCAGGCTGCACAAGCGGGTGTAACCTGCAAAACTCCGTTATTGTGCCTTTGCATCTTTAAGAGAATGAGAGAAAAATGAGAGTTTTGTATTTAGGTTGGTGAAAGAAACCTATGAATGTGCATGGAAAAAAGAATTAATGCATGGAGAGGAGGATTAATGAATTTATATTAGAAAGGGTTTGGAGTGTTCTTACAAGTTCTTTTTTCCCTTGATATATATGTCAAGTTGTTAATGGTTAATGGAAATTAAAAGGGAGTGTATGATTTTAATAATGAATAAAACAAGATAAGAAGGACAACCAATTGGTTTGTAAATGAAAAGATGCATGGCTATTGCTAGTTTATGATGGTGAAAAAACCAATGTCATTTTTTAAATAAAAAAATATTTAAATTAGGGTTTAGGTAGCTCATTGGAAGGATAAGAGTACTATCTTCATCTATATCATGTGGAATTAAATATAAAATATGTATCGTTGATAATGTGGTACGTATTTATCATGGGATTAAAGAAAGCTCAAATTCATTTGTCATATTTAAGAATAATATGATACAAAATTACTTATTGGAACTATAATTTTAGTAAATTTGACATTGTTATATTTGAAACATAATAAAGTAATGTTAAACTTTTTTCTTTCCAAATAAAGTTTGAAGCTACCGACATCATTATTGCCAACAAAGCATAGTTCAACAGTAATTGACATAGGTAGACTCCTTCTTTCTTAAGGTCAAATGTTCAAATCCCTCATACCAAAAAGACAACATTATAGACAACATATGCATGATAGTTTGAAACCAAATTGAATTTGGTCGGGGTTTCAAAATTTGGATTTGGCACTTGAGAGTCTGATATTCTTGTGCAAACCAATCGTACTTAATTTTGTAGTTGCTTTGATTGAGCCACAAAAAAAAAAGATGCACTTTGTTAGATAAATAACGACCTATCAATTGATAATATAATGCAAGTATTAAATAAGGAGGATTCCGAAGGCAACTTAGCTATGAATGATGAAATACACCCTATTAATCTTTTTTTATCACCTTTTCCTTTACTAGCAAACCCATCTTTGAGTTTTCTTCTCTTCCATTCATTACAAAGTTGAAAGCATTTCTTAACTATTGAGGTAGGCTATGATCACATGATTAATTTTAACCTTTTTTCTTGAGTATTTGAAAAGAAAAAAAAAATTAGGTCGGACCAAGTAGATATAATTTATTGCTTTTACACATGGCAGCCACAAATAGATATTTAAAAATGAACCTATATATATAAACTTGGAATCAAGGACATGACTATAATTGCAGAATGATATACCAATTTAAAAACGCCCCATATTAAGATCTTATTTGGTAATTATTTAAATCCTGTTTGATAATTATTTAAGTTTTTTTAAAAAAAAAAAAATTTAAGCATATTTCATGTATATTTCTTAGAATGATTTACATCTTTCTCAATTACAATAGTTGAATTTTTAATTAAATTCTAAAAAAAAAAACAATTTTTTGAAAGCTACTTTTCTTAGTTCTCAAAATTTAGCTTAGTCTTTTAAATTATTAGTGAAAAGTAGATAACAAATGAAGAAATTTAGAGGTGGAAGTAGTGTTCATAGATGTAATTTTCAAAAACAAAAACAAAGAACAAAATGGTTACCAAACGTGGCTTTGGTTTTTTGTTTCTGTTTTTTAAAATTAAATCTATAAATACTACTACCACCTCCAAGTTTCTTTCTTTGTTATCCACTTTTTACCAATAGTTTAAAAGACTAAGATAAATTTTGAAAATTAAAAAAAAAAAAAGTAGCTTTTGTATTTTTAGAATTTGATTAAGGATTCAACAACTGTATTTAAGAAAAATGAAAATCATTTAGAAAATCAACATTAATTTTTAAAAACTAAAAATAAAAAATAAAATGGTTATCAAACGGATCCAAATGATCAGAAATAACACTTTCATCATAATATCAAACTCAAATTAAATCACAACCGTTCAATGATTGTGATTCCTCTTTGGATTGATTCCCTCCCCCAAAAGCAGTGCTAAATGATTATCCACTTCTCAAATTTGATTGGTTTCAATCAAAAGAATTGCACAATAAAAATGATGGCATCAGCTGTAAATGTATGTCTCACAAAAGTTGCTTTAATAAAAATTCAAATTGGACCCAATTAACAAACTTTGTTGAATATTAATTAATGATTCTTTTCATATATATCGAACTCTCCACCAACACCCACCCCATCAACCCTACTCTCATTTCACATTAATTACCTATGATTTCCCTACAAATGATCATGGATCTAGATAAAAGATTGTTAATTAATTTTCATGTGATCTACATCTTCAATTTAGTTTGACATCGTTGTCACATTTAAGAATGTGTTTAAATTAAACACAATTGATCCCTGTTTCATCTTATATATGAAACGAATGGATATTTAGTTGATATTAGATGACTAATTAATCACTATATAGTTTAAACACCAATTTTATAAAGATCATTCATATTTTAAATGCTAGTGACTATTGGTCAATCCATGGCACTTTGAGTTTTGATCGTTTAATAAATATTTTTTTAAAAAAAATTGTATATTCATGTAAAATTATATTAGTGGGGGAAGGTTTCATCTTTAAGGTATAATTTTTTTAGAAATATTTAATTAATTTCACTATATATTTTCTTTTTTAAATAAAATTTTGATTGTGATTTCACTATATATATTATAATTTTGATTGTGCACACTTTTTTAAAAGGCAAAGAAAGAAAAATTATATTAAAAAATTCAATAAACTTTAATAAAAAAAAAATACATAAGCTAATGAGAAAATCTTTATAAAAATGTGGCTAGAATTTTGAAATTATTCGTGAAAAGCAAAGGATAAAAAAGGAAAAGGTAAAGAAATTTAAGTTTTAAAATTTGAAAACAATAACCAAATTGTTAGTTTTCAAAGGTTTTTTAATTTTATTTTTTGAAACATTAGTTTCCAAACTTTCAAAATTCAATTTACACATACTTTTTTGTTATTAAAAATAATTTATATATATATATATTGGATATGCTTACTGCTTTCTACCGTTAATTCAAAGAAATTTAGAATCTTAGTTAAACTTCCTTTAATTTTGAACAAACTAAAATCATATTCCTTTTCTGAATTAACGGATAAAGTAAATGAAAAGAGAAAAAAAAACAAGCAAACAATTTTATATGAACTTTTAAGCTAATCGCAATGAATAACATTTTTAGGGATAAAAAATAAGACCTATAAACACTACTTTCTTCTCCAAATTTCTTGTTTTATTATCTATTTTTTTACCAATAATTTAAAAAATCAAGCCAAATTTTGATAACTAAAAAAGAGTATGCTTTCAAAAAGTTGTTTTTATTTTTTGGATTTGGCTAAGAATTCAATCATTACACTTAAGAAAGATGTAAATCATTGTAATAAATGTGAATGAAATAGACTTAATTTTAAAAAAAAAACAAAAACAAAAATTTAAATAATTACCAAATGGGGTCTAAATTTGTAATAATATTTAAAAATTATTGCAAATATAACAAAGTCTATCACCGATAGATTTCTATTGCTGATAGACTCTTACTAGCCATGTCTATCACTAATAGACTCCTACCAGCGATATGGTCTATCATTAATAGACTTCTACGAACGATAGGGTCTACCACTGATAGACTATCTAAATTTTGCTATATTTGTAATTTTTTTTTACATTATCTTGTATATGCTAATACTTCAGACTTGATTGTTATATTTGCAACTGTCCCACCTCTAATTATGATTAAATCTAGTTATAAATGTAGCAATCAGACTCAAAGTATTAGCAAATATATAACACAATACAAAAGAATTTGCAGAAATAGCAAAATATATATAGATGCAATTCTTGAATCTTATCAGTAATAGACTCTATCGCTGATAATAGACTATATCGCTAATTAGAGTCTATCAATGATAGAATCTCACGGATAGATTTTACTATATTTACAACTCTTTAAAAAGATTGCTATACATTTAATTATTAGCCATAAAAAAAAAAAACTGTCTATTGCAGTTTCCTTAATATTATTATATCATAATCAAATGGACTATACTCCTGTATATATTTAAATCACAATTAATAGAAACCCAGCTGCCCGACAAATAAAATCTCACATAAGAGTACAATATGGCCTTAGAATAAATTGATTAAAATACCATCTTTAGCCATGTACTTTGTATTTTCACTCTATTTTGTCCTTGTACGATTAATAATCTAAATTAGAGTTTATTTGAATTGAATAGGAAAAAATGTTTTTTTATAATGTCATTTCATTTAGATATTTTTTATAAGAACTATTTAAAATAAAGCACTCGTATGTATAGTTATATTTTCTTAAAAGTATTTTTATACACACATTTGTTTGGTTTGCTATATACTAAAAATATTTTTATTCATGTCAAGTTTCTATAAATGACGATTATTAAACACTTTAAATCGATAATTTCAAATTTATATTTCAAAATGCTTTCCTTAGCCGAGGCTTTTAGCATGTGATCGATCTAATTCATTATTAGAGTAAGGCATTAAGACTTAGTTGTTGGAGATAATCGATGTAGTTGATCGACGAAGTTGCTAGCTAGAGCTGGACGTTGAAGTTGGTTACCAAAGGTCGTCGTTGGTCAATAGAGTTGATCGTTGAAGGTGATTGCACAAAGATGATCGCCTAGTCTCCATAGTAGGTCACTTGTGGTGATTGTTAGAAGTGGTCATTGGAGTTGGCCGTCAATGGTAGTCATTGGATGTAGTCAAGTTGGTCACTCATGAAGATCACCGAAGGTGGTTGATAGAGTTTGTCGGAGTTAGTCGTCAAAGTTAATCGTCTATGGTGGCAGTTAAAGTTTGTTAAGGTGGCCAACCGAGGGCGATTGTAGCCTGTGACAACTATGGTGGAAGTGAGATAGAGGACTAGAGAGGATATTTTTGTAATTTTATGTATGATACAAATTAGGGAGATATTAACCATTAAATACTCAATGGTAATAATGTAACATTTTGAAACCTAGAAATTAAAGTCAAAATTTGGAAGGAAAAATGTAACATTTTGAAATCCAGATCCAAATTAAAATTATACTATAAACCTAATAACAAAAAGATATTTTTTTCTCAAAAAATTATTTTGAAACGTTTATCTTGAGAAGTCCAACCACATTTTCTAAACTGTAACCAACACATGAACACAATATATGATAACTCTACTATATAACTCTACTTTGAACTTGTAACCAACCATTACTAAAAGCATTCAAATTTCAAATTTGTTATTAGAATTATATAGCTACAATATTAAATAAGTTTTTTTTTTTTTGACATATCTTATATTTAAATAGAGTTTTTACAAATAAAATAAAATAAACCGTTGTCAACTTAAGAATAGTTAAAATTGATTTAAACATTATATCCTCGATAACCAAAAATTCATTGCTGAAAATCCTAATAAAAAAAGAGATAAAAGATAAATACGTAGGTTTTGTGTGATTAAGGAAATACATTGCGGTCTTAATTCTCATCATATTAATCTCTCCCTTGTCTAACACTTAACCAACTAACACCATCACCCAACGCCCTCAATTCGGCTGTATTCCTTTTTGGGTTTTTGGCCGTCCGCTTAAAGAAACAGAAAGCTTTTGGTGGCAATCAATGGTAAAGCCCTAAAAAAACACACACCCACAACCCAAAAGTGGAACCCAGATTCGAAGTTTGTTCAGATTATTAAATGCCCTTCTTCACCCCCTCCATTTCTATTCAAATTTCAAACCCAAATTCCCACTTCTTCTTCTTCTTCTTCAACCTTTTTCTATCTGCCTCTACTCTCAATGGAGACTGAGAAACGAAATTCAGAGAAGTGGGTAATTTTCTGAGCTGAGAGATTGTTGCAGTTGTAATTAGTGAAGGCGTAAAGACAATACTCAAAAGGGGTTTTCGAAATGAGTACGGCTCGATTCATCAAGTGTGTTACTGTTGGAGATGGGGCTGTGGGGAAGACTTGCATGCTCATCTCCTACACTAGCAACACTTTCCCAACTGTAAGTTTCACCTCTCGTTTATCTTCTCCATTCTTAGTGTCATATGGAAGCTTATAGCTGATTTGCCCTCTTTCATTTGCTGGGAATTATTGTAGGACTATGTGCCGACAGTTTTTGATAATTTCAGTGCTAATGTGGTGGTGGATGGTAGCACCGTCAACTTGGGGCTTTGGGACACTGCTGGTCAGAAACTTTACTTTGTATCCACTTTTGAATTTGGGTTTCTGTTTGTGAGGATTGTGTTTGACTTAGCATTGGCGATTTGGGAACAAGTACTGATACAGTTAAATTTATTGTAACCCATTAGCTTAAGTTTTGAGTTCAGGGGTGATTTAATGAACTTCAGTTAATGGAAATTTAGGTTGATTGGTTAATGAGTAAAATGAGTGAAGTCATGTTTAAACCAAGAAAATGAAGCCCTTCATTTTTGGGGTTATTTGGTAAATGCAGGACAGGAAGATTACAATAGGCTGAGACCTTTGAGTTATAGAGGTGCAGATGTGTTTCTGTTGGCCTTTTCTCTAATCAGCAAAGCTAGCTATGAAAATATCTCCAAGAAGGTTGTTTATCATTTGCTCTTGTTTAAGTAATCAAGTATAGTTTCTTGCTATTAGAATTACAGGCTTCTTATTTGATATCTCAATTCACAGTGGATCCCTGAGTTGCGGCATTATGCCCCGACTGTGCCGATTGTTCTTGTCGGAACCAAACTTGGTAATGAGAATTATGTTGAACTTCAAACACATCATGGAGAAAAGAGAAAATTTGATAGAAGAAATTGATGGGTCATTCGATATATAAATTAGTTCTTTGTTTGCAGATTTAAGGGACGACAAGCAATTTCTGACTAGCCATCCCGGTGCTGTACCGATCACAACAGCGCAGGTACTGCTTTTAAAATGAACCACATCTAGTAGTTGTTTTCAAGTTCATGAATCTGATGGGGAGAAAGTTCTTGATGGCCTTATTTGACAGGGTGAAGAGCTGAAGAAATCAATTGGAGCTGCTGTTTACATAGAGTGCAGCTCCAAAACTCAGCAGGTAATTCAAACCAAATATATCTTACAAAAAAGAGCAATGAAAAAAAAATCTTTGATCTTGAAGATGTGTCATTTAACAATCATCTGATGGTGTACACACAAGTAAATGATATAATATCTAGGCTTCAGTTCAACTTTAAGATTTAGGCTCTGCAAGTAACCAAAACAGAGTTGGCTGATGCTATGCTACTAACTCAAATCAAGTTGTGGAAAGTTTAACCGTGTCCTGAACCCCATCCTAACAGTTTTGATCAACTGATCTAATTTGCAGAATGTCAAGGCTGTGTTTGATGCTGCCATCAAGGTTGTTCTACAGCCACCGAAACTGAAGAGAAAGCGACGAAAGGCCAGAACATGTGTGTTTCTTTGAGTTGGATTTCATGTCATGCTGTTTTCTCTTGAGGCAAACTTGGCCTCCTCTTCCAAATACTGATGCTCATTGTGCTTGCTTTTTATATTAATCTTCTTGTTTAATATGAAAGAGCTGATGTTTTTATGCTTTCAAAGAATATATATATATATATATATACACACACATGAAGTGTTCATTGAGAGAGATTTTTTTTTTACTTCTGGCCATGGGAACAGAGAACCTCTACACTTGAAAACACACTTGTTCCAAGGAAAAATGAAATATGCCATGGATTACGTTAAAAATTTGAAAGTTTATGATTAATTAATCAATATTTGATTTTGGAAATTGTAATAATTTCTCATATTGATGAAGAAAATTATGGGTAGTTTTCAAACTTCAAAAGAAAAGAAAAGAAAGAAAACAAAGGAACATGACAATTGATTCTGAGTAACTAGTAAGGGATAGAAATAAAATATTTTTTTTCTTTTTGGTTAAATTACAAGTTTAATCTTTAGTTTTGTGTTGATTTGATCCTTTTATTTGGTCTTTGAACTTTTAAAAGTATCTAATAAGTTTTTGAACTTTCAATTTTGTGTCTAATATGTTGTATTTAAACCTTAAAAATGTCTTATACATTCATTAACTTTCAATTTAGTGGCTAATAGGTCTTTTACCATATTCAAAATTTGTAATAATCAATTGATCAATTAGATATAAAAGTCTATTTTTTGTCCAATAAGATTTTAAACTTTCAATTTTGAATCTAGTAGATCAATAGTTTTTTTTTTTTAAAAAAAAATGAATAGGTCGAGAGCCTATTAAATATAGAATTGAAAATTTAAAGATCTATAATATTCAAATTTAAAAAGATTTAATAGTATATATATATATAGTTTTTGAAGTTTAAATACTTATTAAATACATAATTGAACGTTTAAAGAGTTATTAGACACTTGAAAATTTAGAGTTGAATTAGAATCACGCATATACTTTAAAATTTAGAGATATAACGTGTTTACTTTTGTCCCTCTTAAAACTTTTGAATTTTAATAATTCAACCAGTTCAATTCAATATTAGTCATATCTATGCTGACGTTTTCTACTTTCAATTTGAAATAAAACTACAAACAAATCTAGAAACGTTTCAACTTAATTGATAAGGATAACAATCTTGGCTGATAATATATATATATAAAAATAAATAAATAAATAAAGATATTAGTGAAACAGTTTTTTTTCTCTCTTGAAGAAAAATATTAGTGAAAAGTTGAATTAAAATTAGCGAGGGGCAACATGGTAGGTAAAATGGGCAGTTACAAGAATAGTTAAAAAAAAAAAAATCATAAATTTACCCATTTAGTTAGGAAATCTGCTTTTTTATATATATATTATATATATATAAAAGCAGATTTTCATTTTTATTATTCCAAATTACCCTTATTAGTATACCAGCATGTATATCGTAGTATATCCGATATACTTTATATTTGGTATATCGACCATATGATATATTTTATCTTTGGTATATCAATTGACTAGTATACCAAAGATAAACTATATAAGATATTTATCAGTCAAGAAGTGTTTGTTCATTTACTATTATTTGTTTGATTTAATATTGTTTTTCTAATACATTGTAATTAATTTATAATGGTTCAATCTGTTATGTTAGTAACTATTTTGAATGAATGTTCATATTGAACGTTACACCTGAAATTGAATTTTGAACATGTGTCAATATGTAATGAATATACTTGAACAAATGTATCTTTAAGAAGTAATAATATACTAATGATATACCAATGTTTTATACTAGAAATAAATTATGGGTTACTGTTGACATAAAGTAATACACCAATAGTATACTTAAAATTTTATTTAGAAGAAATGTTGTTATACTACTGATACGCTAATGATATACTTGGAATTAGTTTTTTTTTTTTTTTCCTTTTTTAAACATTGATATAATGTTGATAAACTAATTTATACTTTAGATGAATTTTGAATAAGTACCTTACTATAATACTAATGCATTAATAATATATATACTTGAAATTGAATTTTGAATGAGTATTGATATATTACTGATACACCAATATAATAAATAAAATAGATTTAGGTCATGAGTGATATACTAAAAATGTATATGAAATGAATTCAATGACTACTGATATATTATTTATACATCAATGTTACAATTTAAATAAAATTTGAATGAGTGTTGATAAATTATTGATACACTAAACACTTAGTATTGCATTTTCAACTTATTATGATACAACATTGAAAGATTAATAATCTACTTGCAATTTATTTTGAATTAGTACTAATATACAATTGAAATACCAATGTGAAATCTTAAATATCATTCTAAATGATGTACTTCATATTTGGTATATCAACAACATCATTGATATTATTTTCTTTCTAAATTAGGTATATCAATCAATTAATATATGACATACAAAATATATGTTATACAATTGATATATCAAATTAAATATAACTCATATATTATTAAAATTATATTAAAAATTTGAAAATAATACATATCCACAATATAATTTATATTTGATATATCACTTGACAAATTAATGCATATAACATACATATATCATCAACATCAAAATTGAACTAATAGAATGAACATAAATCTATATCAACACAAAAAAAAGATAAAAATAAAATTTACCATAATCAAACAAACAACTTTGACCATAACACAATTAAAGTCATGTTATATCACTTGTATAAATGACATTCTTTAAATAAAGTATATCAATAGATTGATATACCAAATATAATGTATATCAATTGATTGATATACCAAAATATAAAGTATATGAGATACACCTATTGATACATATATGAAGGTAAAATTGTAAAAATTAGAAATTCGGGAATCTGTTTAATTATTTTGCTATATTTGTAATTTTAAAAAACCATTGTTATATTTACAAATACCCTTATGTTTTTTTTTATTATCTATTGAAATTTCCTAAAAAATGATAAAGATTAATGTTTATCTATTAAAATAGTGATTTATAAATAAAGAGTAGATGAATGAAAATTCAAATACTAGAATCATAGTCCAACAATTATAAAGCATAAGATTAAATCATTGACATTTAAAATAATAATTTATATTTTTATCCGTTAATTATGTTCATACTGTCTCCATTATTAATTAATTAAACAACATCTTGGCATGCTAACATCGTTTTCATATGCATTTTTATTGCATTGCTTTCTTTTTGTTCATGAATTTTTTTTATTTTATAGTTTGGTAATAAAAATTGATTTAATATACCAAATTGAACCATCGAGAGAAAAAAAAAAAAATAAAGGTTTAAGGTACCAAATAGATTGATGGTCAAAGTTGACCTTGTCCAAATGGAAATAAATCACAATTACAAGTTGCAAGGAATATCCATTCAACTTTAGTCGAGATTTGATTTTTCAAAATAAATATATTAAAATTGAATTAAAAAAAATCGTGTCAAAATTTAAGTATTTTCCAACGGTCGCCGTTCACATTCTTATTGCGCAGACTCGACCCATTCTTTGTAAACCAAATTACGCCATTCAAATGCATTACAATTCCATGGATATTTGGACAACTTTCTGCAATTTATTATTATTTTTTAATAATACGTGTCGATGCGGATGAAGATTCGATATCCTCAAACCTCTTAATAAAGTTGTAGGATCATGCAGATTAATACATGAAATCAGTTGAAATGTTCGTAAGTTAACCTGAATACGAATATATATAATAAAGTTGTAGGGTCATGCAGGTTAATACATGAAATTAGTTGAGGTGTTCGTAAGTTAACCTGAATACGAATATATATACTAAAGTTGTAGGGTCATGTAGGTTAATCCATGAAATTAGTTGAGGTATTCGTAAGTTAACCTGAATACTATATATATANATATTAGATTATTTCAACTATTAATGTTAACCATAAATAGTTGAGAATGGTAATAAATGAAAGGGACAATTGCAAATATAGACATTAAACCCAAAGTATTAGTAGATATAATATAATGTAAAAAAAAATTACAAATATGGTCAAATTTAAATAGTCTATTAGTGATAGACCATATTATTGGTAGGAGTCTATCAGTGATAGACCATATCACTGGTAAGAGTCTATCAATGATAGAAGTCTATCGTTGATAGACTTGTCTATATTTATAATTTTTTTAAAATGATGTTATACATTTGATTATTATTCCTAAAAATACTACTAATTACAATTACCCTAAATGAAAGCTAGTTAAGCAATTAAAACATTTACGCATTGATTTGCATATTTCATTAGTCATGCTAATGTTTGTTACATTAAAAAAAATTATAATTTTTATTTTCAGTTGCTTTTTTCTTTTATATTATGTTTTAGAATTAAATTTAGAAATTTGAATAATTGAAACATATGAAGAAAAATAAGGTCATATATAAGGTTTAGAATTATATAGTTTGGTAAGATTACATTGACGTTAACTCACTCTGATGAAAACATATATATAGAGTTTGCTTATTTCATTACTTCCAGCATTTTCATAGAAAATAAAATACTTTTAACATTTTGATTCTTATATTTGTTGAGCATCCCTATATATACATATATTACAAAATTAATTTATGTCTTCCATGTTAAAACCCAATTTAATGTTAATTCTTTCTCCTGTGCAGCTCATTAAGTGCCTATTTATCCGAGCGATAATAGTTCAATTGACATCTAATATGTGATAGTAATCAAGAGATTTGTAGTTTGAATTTTACCACATTCGACTTTATTGTATTAAGAAAAAGATTTATTTGGTAGACAATCTAAAAATAAAAATTTTAAAATAAGCTTTTCAAAGGTAACGTAGTTGTATTTCATGTTTTAAGATATATGTTTGGTAGCATATAAAAAAATCGAATTTTAATTTAGACAATTATTTTAATATATTTGATATTATATTTATAAACCATAAAACTAACTATAATTAACATATTACATATTAGGTCAAATATAAACTATTATGTGTTAATTTATAAAGAAGTTTTATGTTAAATTTTTTTTTTTGAATTATTGTTTTATATATTTTATAATATCTTACCTAATATATATTTTAATAATTAAAAAAATATCTCAGAGTTTATAACATGGAGTACTTTATTTCTACCCTTTTTAAAAAATAAAATTCTATATTTTAAAATTTAAAATTTAAAAATTTGGAAATTGAAAACATAAAAAATTATTGTTAGAATCTGTACTGTCCGAATACATAAACCTAGAATAACTTAAAAAATCATAATCTAAATTGTCTTCTAAATACATATTTGCTAAATCATATAATCTACACTGCAAGCCAAATGCTTACATTTCATCTTAAATTGGTACTAATTAAAAAGTACACCTAAATCAAACACTTTTTTTTTTTTTTTGAAACCATCGTAAATCAATTCTTAGAAGTTCAAACATTTATGAGAATAAAAGACAAATTTTAGAAATTACGTGAAAGTTAGAAAAACTTAGTTTAAAGATAATTGACATGACTTTCTTCTTTAGATGATGAAGATTCGATCTCCGTTATTAAATTAAAAAAAAAAGCAAGAAACAATTTCTGAAGGGAGGAAAAAATAAAAATAAAAAAGGTCGGGTTATTATAAATGTAATATATTATAATATATTATTTAGTGTTGATATCCATAACCTACATATGTTATTAAATTTGTGTTGATATCCACAAATTTGTCATAACTTTATTCCTTTGCTATAAGGTAGATTCTTTTATTTGTTCTTATCCTGTTTATGATATCATAGATGTCGCAACTGATGTTATAAATCATGCATGGATCAATTTTTTTGTGTAATGTATGTAAATTCTATCATAGATTGCAAATCATGCATCTTAATTTTCTTATATTTGAAAGATTTGTTTGAGATATTTTTCCAATTAGTTTATATTTCTATATCTTGGAATATAATTGTTACATATGAAAAATTAAATTAGGATATTTATTTTCTTAATTGGATTACATAATTCTAAATAAAATTTGATGTAAAAGGTAAAATTCTCTCATAACAATAATATCTTTTATTCGTTCAGATTCTCTTTTAATAATATTATTTTATCTTTCAAATATGAGAATAAATATTCAAAATTATCTTTAATTTTATTTACAAAGATTCAAAATATTAAAGATTATTTCCTAAAATGAATTTGTTTTAATAAGATTAACCATGCACTTAGATTCATTAATCTATTAATTAACTATATCTAAGGATTGTTCTAGCTATATTAAGGTTGACAGGGAATACCTCTACCTAGGAACTAACCTGAGAGTTAAATTAGTCAATTTTTGTTTGTTATGCTAGAATTAAAATTTATTTGATTGTTGAATATTTAAATTATTCTCATATGAACATTTGTGAGCTTTTGAAATTTATACAAAGTAATTATATATATATATATTATATTAATATATATATATATTATATATATTTATTTGATTGAATTCATTATGGAAAAGTATGAAATTCTGCATAATAGCTATTACTCTTGCTAAGGCTAATTTTAATTTAATACACATAAATCAATTAATGTTCATTTGTTTTTGCCATGCACATATAGTTGCTCTTATTTTAAATTAATAAATGCTTATGAACTAATAAGCTATATCAAACATGTCAGACTCTTGTATTAGAAATTTGAGAAAGAAAGTTTGAAATATTGTGATGAATATTTATTTAATATCTTTTGAGGTTGAATAAAACATATGCGTACATGTTTCTATGAAAAATAATGAACTTTGACCATATAAATATAATTTATTCCCTAAACTGAATGTTCCAAATATTTAATCATTTAGGTCGGAATCATGTTAATAAATGAAGAAGTAATTATTCTATTAAAACCATATATATATATATATATATATATATATATATAAATATATATAATATTTTGAAGAAAAAATTTCATTTTTCAAATGTGATGCAAAAGAGACAATAATCTTGTACTGTCGTACAATAAGAATTAAAATCCTTATTAATGAAAAAGAAACGATGTGTGGAAGCAAAATTTGAAAACTTATTTGAATCTCTTGAACATATCATAACTTATCTTTTTAACCCCTAAATATGATAGTATGTTACAAATTTCTTAGAATCTTCTAAAGAGATTATTATTGTTTTTGAAAACTTGTACATAAGATATTTGAATTTCTTTTAAATTTTCTGAAGAGAATAAGAATAAATAATATTTATGTTTTGCATATAGTACATCTATATATGCATATTTTATATTTATATTTTCCAAAATTCAAATTGTTTGAAGTGAAGAATCAAATATGATATTAAGTCATTTAAATTTGATAAAAGATTTTAGAAAAGGAAGTAACATTTTGCCAGAGGAGCAAAATTGACAATTGATATACTTTATTCTCTTGTAACTCAAAGAGAAGTTTAGTAAATTTGGAAGGTATAAGTTGTAATAGACATCATCTAGAAAGATTGATAATAAGAACTATATATATGATATTTATATACTATATCTATTGTGTATTCTATGGGAAACACATATAAAAAAGATATTTTTTTCCTTCTAACTTGTATTCACACATATTTGTGTACTTGAAATGTATGCAACAATGAACCTGAAGCTCATTATTCCAAATATATTTTTCTTTGAAAATAATTATTGAAACCATACATTGACACCCATTGAAGAACTAAAAGATTCTTCTATCTAATAAATTGTCATGTGTGACTCTTCTCAAGAAATTAATTATGAAACTCTCACTAGGTAAAATTGAAATTGAACCTCTCCTAAAATTGAAATTGAACCTCTCCTACTTGTGGAACAGATATATAGTTGAATATTTGGATTTATTAATCCACCAAGTGAACTATTTCAATATTTTATGATTTTTGTTGGCGCATCCAGTTGATGGACACATATATACTTATTATTTTGTTTTGATATTGCTAACGAGTTTGCATCCCAAACATTTGATAATTGATTGGGATAAGTGTTGAACATCCTATAATTTATGTTCAAGTAGCAAAACTCCTAAATGTGTATGATCATGTTATTGTATATGCTCTAAGTCAATAGCTTATAAACTTATGGCTAGAAGCCAAATTATTTCATGTGTAGCAAATGTTTAGATTGTTCCACAACAACAATTAAGATGATACAATTGCTGGGATCAGATCCCGCAGCGGAAGCGTTTCGATGAGGAATGTCTTGCATTCGCGATTTGATTTTATATTAAACAAAATCGTTATACTAAACAAAATAAATAAAAATTTAAATTAACATGCTTTTAGGGAAATGATTAGAACGATTCTTACCTTTGTAGATTCCTTAATGCCACGAACAAGTCTCTCTAAAGTTCCAATGAACGAATCTCCAAACAGTCTTGATCACAAACAACTCCTTGAATGTTCTCGAACACTACCACGAGATAAACCTCGTTATTCTCCTAGGATTCCAATAGAGGATAGGTAGTATCCAACTATTGGAGAGGGAGAGGAGAATAGTGTTTTTTTTTAGAGTAGGGAGGCATAGAGAAAATTCTGCACAATAACACTAAGGAGTTGTGTATTGTCAGAGTTTCTCTACAATGAGACTGTATCGTGTGTTTTGCAAAGGGCCATAAGAAGGTTTTTATATAGGGAAGAGTCAAAACGTTTCCCTAATATATTTTCCTTTTCCTAATATATATTTTCCTTTTCTGTAATTAATTAAATAGATTAAATAACACCTATTTAATTAATTAGTCCATTTAATAATTATTTAATTAATTAGCTTATTTAATTTACACAATTAAATAACACTTATTTAATTTACACAATTAAATAATACTTATTTAATTTTAATTTGCACAATAATTAAATAACCAATTACACATTAAATTTAATTTAATTTATATATTTAATTAACATATGTCTCGCATGTATATGTACAACACCTTTCTATTATTTAATTCTTTATGAATCTAATTCACTTGAATTAATTAATTTGAATCTTATTCAAATATTACTTTTCAGATTAATTATAAATCATATCTATGATTAATTATATATTAATCACATTAATATATAGTTTCATTAAATTAATTTGAACAATACAAATTATCTCTAAGTATCCTCTATTGAGCTAACGAGGAGACCTGGTAGACCTGTAGATCAGAAGCTCCAACTATATGAGATTAATTGGCTAAACTCATTAACAAAATTAATCAATATTCATTAACTGTGGGTACATTTCACTAAAGATACACAACTGCACTCTTCTCACTATGAACATATTTCTGTATCCATGGATATAGACCAATACCAGTAAGTTAGTCCTTCACGAGTGTTCGTAACACCAATTGAGTCAAATTACCATTTTACTCTTGGGTTACCTCTGAGTTCTTAAGTATTAGTGCTCCTCTAATGAACAACCTGTTTATAGTCCAACCAGTAAACAGAAACCCTCTTGAGCTAATGAGAGGGAAGGACCCTTTATTTAAGTTCCAGAGACACCATTTAAGAGAACACTCATCTACTTACCCTTAAGGCGGGAATGAGTTAATTCCATCTTGTATCATTATGTTCCTAACTCCCTACTCGGTCTTGTCCCCAAGATGGTAGGCATATTGGGTTGGCGATCTGGCCACCATCACCCATACAAATCAAAGAAAAATTCCATGTGAACAGGAGTTCATAATGTACCAAGCATTAAGATTAAGTTGCCTAGATCATCCAATTGAAATAGGAACCTAACTAGTTAATGGTGTTACATCTAGTGGTTACTATTTCGCAATCCAGTCTTATACAAACTCATTACATAGGATACCTCCACTCGCGTGTCACCTACACGAATGCGTTAGATCATTACGTTTGTATCAAATACAAAGTAGGTCGTATCTATAGTGTTACCAGGATAAGGTACTCAACCTTATCCCTATACTATAGACCCTTTAGGCTGTATCTTGAACATTGATCCCTGTGTGTCTTCACATACAGTTCAAGACTCATAAGATAGCCTTGGATGTTAATTTATTGGATTTAGGGTTATTAAGACAAAATAGACAAATAACACGAATAATAAC
Organism: Benincasa hispida; assembly: GCF_009727055.1. Taxonomy (NCBI): domain Eukaryota; kingdom Viridiplantae; phylum Streptophyta; class Magnoliopsida; order Cucurbitales; family Cucurbitaceae; genus Benincasa; species Benincasa hispida. The sequence goes on along the minus strand of NC_052358.1, from coordinate 32,894,461 downwards.
CTTTATTGAATTAACGTCGATAACTCTTTATTGATAACGATCAATTAATAATATTTACTATCTACGAGTTTGAAGGCATAAAACCCAAGAACGAAAATTAAAATCTATGTTAAAATTGATTTCATATCAATTAATAAATATTTTGAACCCCTGACAGGTGATGTATTTACTATACAATTTGTTATTTGTTATTAATGAGATAAATTTTTCAACATTAGGGGGAGCAATTAAGAAGAACTTAGAAAAATAAGTTGAATAAAATGTATAAGTATTGTCTCATTTTGATCATCATAGAGATAAATTTGAATTGGAAGTTCAAAAGATAAGTCATTTGCAAAATATTGCAAATCAAATGCATAGATGCATTTTCAGAACATTTATGTTGCAAGAAACTGACCAAGTTAAAAAAAAATGGTTGCAAATATACCATCTAAAATTGATATCCCAATACAATAAGTTGTCAATACTAACAAATTTGCAACATGCCTGAAGCATGATAGACACATGAGTTCCAAAGATAAAGATCCACGAAAAAAGGTAGTAAATAATCAAAATGACTCAACTAAGAATATGGATATTCCAGAAGGAATCCTAAATATGAGTACACAGGAATCCTAAATATGAGTACACATAAGAATCTTGAAGTAAAAAAGGATAATAAAGAGATCTCGATAAATTATATGTCAGGACAAGAAAAAAATAGAACCATACTTAAATAAGTTGATAATATTTTTTTAATACAATGTTGCTCATGATATTATTTATGAAAATGAGTATTATATACGCAAGTATATTGAAAAAAAATGTTGCGACATAAAAATGATTGACTTATGTAAAAAGAAACGATCTAATAGAAATAAACTTATTTTTCAAATCGTGAGAACTAGTAGTTCAAACATTAGAGAATACTATACATGTGGGATACAAGTGAATATTTGTAAGAAAAACAAAAAGATTGAGATCATGTTATATAACGCAAGACAAGTTCCACAATAATTCTCGTAAAGAAATGATATTGATTATAATGAGACATATTCTCCCATGGTGGATACAATACCATGAAATATCAAATTTATCTGGTTGTGTATGAAAAACTTTACATATATCTTATGGTTGTAGTTATTATACATTTATATGATTCTCTTAATAACTATATTCTTGAAAAATGTGATATAATCATTTTATTGAATATTTATTTATATGAAGCTATAAAAATAACCCCTATTTTTCCATATGCTTTTATAAAGAAATCACAACCTGAGATTTATTATATATATTATTTATATATGTATTGATAATTCAAGCATAAACTCCTGAAGAGATTTCAAAAGCAAATAAAATTTCTTAAGAAATAAATTGAGATGATAAGTTTTGCCTTAACTTGCAAATAAAATATAAAGCAGATGAAATTGCATCAATTTATTCATATAAGATCTTATATGGACTAGTTCTACCATTGAACATTTCTACGATGGTTCATTCACTTGGTGTGAAAATTTATATAATCTGATATCATAAATATAATAAAGAACTTTAGGTCTCAGAGAACCATAATTTTTGAAAAATAAGTGCACTTATATCTTTACTAGTGTATACGCTACCTATCGTAACATAAATATAATATTCCTCCAAAGAAAGATATTGGAGTAGAGTTAAAAATATGTTATGTTTTTATTTGAAGAATAAGTTTACATGAATTTATTTTATTCTCATAAATCTAATTGTGGTCTAGTTGAATGTGAAGATACAGGTTACTTATCTAACCCATAAGAACTAGATCTAAAACAGGTTACTTAGTACATAGAATTTTTTTTTTTTTTTTTTGTATTATGGCCGTTTATGAAGTAGATCATAACAACTACTTTAATCATGTTAAAATATTGATGATGTACGAGTCTAGCCAATAGTGTTATTATATGAAGACGATAAAGCATAAAATACCGACATCGCTATTCAACAAAGTTCTTCAAAAGACGACTTGGGAGACTTATTGACAAAGGTGTTATATGCAACAACATTTGAGAAGGTAACTCACAATATTTGTATGTGAAAGCCAAGAGTATCAAGTGATGTTTTTGTCACACCCAAAATACTCGTTTACAACGGCGGATTACTCTGGACAAAGAAAGCCCCCAATATGTAAAACAAATCATAAGGTCATACATGCACGCATTGCTGCCTCAAGGCTAAGCATTGATACACACCATAGGTCCATGTTACTCTTGATTCTCCTGTATACTTTGGCCACATTTGACCTCGGTGGTAGCCCCCTGATAGCTTGGGTGGCGCTACAGATGCAAGTTCTTCGGGACTTCCCTTCAACATAAGATTTAACGTATACTTGGTTTATTTCCTTAATTACTTGCTTAAGTAGGGAAATTGGGATCCGAGTTTCACAATTACTTCCCCATTAAGAAAATTTTATCCTCAAAATTTTCTCGGACCTACTCCGGTTTAAGGTTTTACAACAATCTTTGTCGCAAACCTTTATAACCTTGTCTATTACTACATTTCCACTGCACTATTCTGATATTAATTTCCTTATTTTGTCCAATGATACTTCTCCTAGCCATCTCTTAGCTAGTCATCGAACCAAATTATCTACAAATAACTTTCCTATCTCAAATTCTAATTGAGAATAACTTAATTCATTCTTACCTTCCCCGACGGATCTTCAAATAGCTTTGTGAGTTCCAGCTCAGGTTGTCTACTAGGTCCGCCACTTTCGCTATTCCCCTTAGTCTCACTTTGACTAATTCTTAGGTTTCTCTTTTAAACCTATGGAATCTACTCTACCACACATTTTTCTGGTTTTCCTGAATACAAACCTCATGTTTCTTAGAAACTTATGCTCTGATACCAACTTGTCACACCTTAAATACTCGTTTACAATGACAGGTCACTCTAGACAAAGAATGCCCCCTGCAGTGTAAACCAAATCACAAGGTCATACGTGCATGTAGAGTTGCCTCAAGGCTAAGCATAGATACACACCACAGGCCTGGGTTACTTTGGACTCTCCGGTATACTCTGGCCACATTTGACCTTGGTGGTAGCCCCCTGATAGCTTGGGTGGCGCTACAGGCGCAGGTTCCTTTGGATTTCCCTTCAACATAAGATTTAACTTATACTTGGTTTATTTCCTTAATTACTTACTTAAGTAGGAAAATTGAGATCCGGGTTTCACAGTTTTCATGAGGGGGAGTGAATGTGCTGCACTCTTTTTCCCTTGACTATGGTTTTATCCCCCTCTGTTTTCCTAACAAGGTTTTTATTGAAGCAGTCACTGAAGTATATAAAATAATATACTCTTTTTCCTTCCCTCGGATTTTTTTTCATTGGGCTTTTTCTAGTAAGGTTTTAACGAGACATTTATTTTATATAATATGGATATCTAAAGTGGAGTATTATAAATGTAATATATATTATAATATATTATTTAGTGTAGATATCCATAATCTACGTATGTTATCAAACATCATAAACTTCCCATTGAATTTCATGTTGTAACATGGACCCTCCATTGAATTCTATGTTATAAGATACATCATTTCATAAATAGTAGTGTATGGTGCCTTTGTAAGACACACCACAATTGAGTTCAATATTAGCTCTCTACGTCTTCTCTTCTACTTTTCTCTCTTATCTTGCATTCATTGTTATTTTGTTGTTTCTTATTTCATTACAAGTGTTATTTTATATTATTATCTTAATTGAGGTAAAGCAAGAGGGGAATACAATTTGAAGAAAAGAGAAAACTGAACAAAAATTAAATAACATAGTCCAAATTGGGCGCTACAACAACTGCAACCGAAGAGATTGATTTACGTTCCATTCCACCAAATCAAAATTCGACCTTTTTATTATATTCATTGACTTATATATATATATATAAAAAAGATTAAAGGAAATAAAATAAGAGGAATGGGTCTAAATCTAAACTCTTACCAAAATTAATTTTTTTTTTTTTTTATTATTATTTTTTTTTCAATTAGAAAAGGCCAAACAATTGGAAGGAAGGAACTTTGGATCTGATTGGTAGGGAGACAAAAATTGATGATGTTTTTATTAGCAAATAGAAAAACCAAACCAAAACATTCTAAGGAAGGATACGGTTTTTGAATTGTCTCCCCTTTCAATCTCTTCTCTCCTCCGGCAGCCTCCTCTACCCCTCTCTCTCTCTCTTCCCTCAGAGACTGTCGGGATCTCTGTTGTTATTATTATTATTATTATTATTATTTTTATTTATATATATTGATCCAAAAGAACAGAAGATATCCAGATCCCATTATTTTTTACAAATAATAATACTTTGTTGATCGAATTAATGGGTGCGTACAGAGCCGATGATGATTATGATTACCTGTTCAAGGTGGTGCTGATCGGCGACTCCGGCGTCGGAAAATCAAATCTGTTGTCGCGTTTCACCAGAAATGAATTCAGCCTTGAGACCAAATCAACCATCGGCGTTGAATTCGCCACTCGTAGCATTCGTGTCGATGATAAGATCGTTAAGGCTCAGATTTGGGACACCGCCGGCCAAGAAAGGTTCTCTCTCTCTCTCTCTCTCTCGTTATTTTCCTTAATTTTTATTTTAATTTTATTATCCTCATTATTCAATATCTTAAAAAGTTCTTTAAGATTTAGTTTTTCAATTTTAGAGAAATTTAGATAGTTTTACCTCTTGTTTGATTATAATCTGGATAGAATTCGAATCACATCTTTCTTCTTCGCTCACGAGTATTATAATCAAATTGAGTATAATTACATCTCCTATTGTAAATGTTGTGTTACGTAGAATATTATTATTTCTTTTTTGAAAGGATATATAGAATATTATTAATAATTTAGGTAATCTACGAAAAAGTTATCCGAGGTAATTGTGGCTTTAATATCAATGATGTTTTACATATTGGTTATGTTAGCAATGAACAAAAAAAATTATGCAATTTTGTTTCGAATATGTCATTGACATGTTCAAAAATATTTTTAAAACTGAGTTGATGTACTAAATACGAAACTTATATTTTATATTTAATGAGACTCCTAAACTTTAAATTTTGTCTACTAAATATGATCATTATATTTTAGGGTCTACGGATTCTTAATGGGACCCAAAATTTATATATTTGGCATCTAATGAAATTTAAAAGATGTCAAATAAATTGAGGACTTATTAAATTCAAAATTGAAAGTTAAAGAACTTATTAGATAAATTTGAGATGTATGCGTGTTTTGAGAGTGTATCTCATAGTTTTAATATAAATTTTCTCTAGCAGTGAGATTGTTTTAGTCTCTTAGGTAGTGATTGATGATCATCACAGGTACCGAGCGATCACGAGCGCATACTATAGGGGAGCGGTAGGGGCATTAATAGTGTACGACGTGACACGACACGTGACATTCGAGAACGTGGAGAGATGGTTGAAGGAGCTAAGAGGTCACACAGATCACAACATAGTGATAATGCTGGTAGGAAACAAGGCTGATTTACGCCATCTAAGGGCAGTATCAACGGAAGATGCACAAGCATTTGCGGAGAGAGAGAGAACATATTTCATGGAAACTTCAGCACTAGAGTCATTCAACGTCGAGAATTCTTTCACAGAAGTTCTCACACAAACCTACCGAGTTGTAAGCAGGAAAATTCTCGACATTGGAGATGACCCGACTGTTCTTCCCAAAGGACAAACCATTGATATTGGCTCTAAAGATGATGTCTCTGCAGTTAAGAAAGCTGGTTGCTGTTCTTCATAACTAACCAAAACGTATCTCCCTACACAATTTTCTTAACTGGAAAACTACTTGGAATATATTCTCTGATCTCAAAAATGGGTCTTTTTTGTTTTTGTTTTTGTTTTTTTTCTCCTTAAAAAAGTTCTTTTTTTTTTCCTGATCTGGTCCTGTATTGTGTTGTGGTTTTCTTTTTTGTTGGGGAAAGAATTGTTGGTGTTCCTTGGAGAGTGGGATGTCCATGCAAAATTTCTAGTGCTCTTTTTAGGGTAGGTTGTACCTATGAATTTGATCGATTATGCTTAGAAAGAAGAAGAATTATTGGGAGGGAAATATATGGAGAAGAAATGTACCAAATACTTATGATTTTCTTGATAATCCTTTGTGTATTTTGATTATATTATTTATTCAACGATAAGCTAAGCTTGTCTCATCATCATAACATCTCTCCCTAATACTCCATTTCCTTTGTATTCTCTCTTGTTACGAAATTGACAAGTAAAGAATACGGAAAAGATAAAAGAATAGAGAATCGACATATAAATTTACGTGGTTCATTAACAGTGTGTTAGCTACGTACATAGGGTAAAGGGAGGACAATTTTATTAGAGAGAATGTTACAGAATATAGAATGATGGTGCCTCTAGGGTTAGAGAGTTTATATAGTACACTTATCTAAAATTCAAGGTCATAATCGTAAATAAACCATAAATAATTGAACATGCCAAATACGAATTCAACTTAGGTCATTCGTAATGTTAGATAACAGATTAAAGACATTTCAACAAATCTGCATCTTGGCTTGAATTCTCTCATAAATAACAGATGTACCAGATGCAACATAAACAACATTGTTAGACATACCCAAACTTCTCCCTTATGCCTTAGAGTGTCCCAAAAGGGATCACTAACAATTCAGAGCATTCAACAAGTCCAAGCAATTTTGGAACTTGCCATGTGGAACCGACTAGGTAAACATATTAGCAGGATTATCGACTATAGCAATTTTTATCACCTTTACCCTCTGCTCACTTATCGAGAAGTAATATCTTACGTCTATGTGATTGGTCCTTTCATGATAAACTTGATCATTGGCTAAGCATATTGAACTCAAACTATCTCAAATACATTATAGCATGATCATGATGTAAACCAAGATCACCAACAAACCCTCTAAACTAGATTCCCTTTTTAGTAGCTATTGTCAAAGCCATGTACTCTGCTTCAGTAGCAGATAAAGCAATTGTAGGTTGTAAGTTTTTCTTCTAGCTAATAGCAAAACCAATAAGAGCGAACACATAACCAGTCATGACCTTCTACTATCTATATCTCCTGCATAATCAGAATCAAAATAATCGATTATTAAACACTTTGTATCATTCCCATAAATGACCAACATTAGACGTACTCCTAAGGTAACGGAAAATCCTCTTAACAACTTGCCAATGTTCATTTTTAAGTCGACCCATGAACCTACGACAACACTAACAACATGGGCGAGATCTAGCATAGTACAAACCATAACATACATTAAACTTCCCACTGTGCTAGCATACAGAACTCGAGACATATACTTCTTCTCAGCTTCAGACAATGGTGAAAGTATAGATGAAAAATGACCATTTGTAGTTTTAGGAGTATCTATATGCTTAGCTGACATATTAAACCTAGAAAATATCTTATGAATATAGCTTTTCTATGACAAGAAAAGCTTTTTTTTTTAATCTCTCTCCATAGATCTCCATACCCAAAATTTTCTGAGTTGCACCCAAATCTTTCATATCAAACTCTACAATGAAAAGGTCGTTCAACTTCTGAATATCAAACTTGGACTTAGCAGCTATGAGCATATCATCTACATATAGAAGCAAATAAACCATTGAACCATCATCAGCTTTGTTGTGATATACACAACAATCATACAGACTTCTATTATAACCAAGTCAAATTATATAGCTGTCTAATCGCTTGTACCACTGCCTTGGAGACTGCTTTAGTCCATACAAGGGCTTTTTCCTCTTACAAACATAATCTTCTTTGCTTAAAAATTGGAACCCATCTGACTGGGTGATAGCTCTAAAAATGAGCTTGTTTTATATTCTTAACTCTACCATATTTGTATGATTTTTATACATTAAATGTTCTTTTTATAGGCAAATTCATCTCCAAAGGGCAAAAGAGTCATCTAGGAGAAAAATGATCTAAATTGGAGTTAAAATGCACCTTAGAATCAATAAAATTGAAGAAGTCACGAAAATTACCAAAATGCCACTCAATTGAAACATTTGACAGAACAGGCACATTACAACCCCACCTCAACGCTCTTGTGCAATGCTTGAAAGTAGTAGGCGAAGAAACAAGGCAGCATCACAACACTACCCTTGACGTTGCAATGCTACGAGTTTTGAAGAAGTACTAGCTTCCGCACATGCACACGCGTCTTGTCGCAAGCTAGCGTCGCACTACAATTGTGATGCTATTCCAATGCTTGAGGTATGAAATTGATAAGAGAGTTGCAATGCTATCCTTAGCATTGCAATACTATACCCTTGATATAAAAGCAAAATTTCACCATTTCACATGAAAGATCCGATCCCCACTTGATTTCTCTCAAGTTTCTTACCTTTCTACACTTTTTCTTTGTTTCTTATCTTACCTTTGATGTATCCATACTATTCCTTGATAAAATCTTGAAGGAGATGCTACATTAAGGTAAGTAATCTAGTTTAGTTTATGTTGGATTCTTAATTTTCTTGGTATGAGATTGAATCTTTAATAATCTCTCATGTAATTTCTTGAATTCTGTAATAAACTCCTACTAAAATTAATTCTTGAATGTGAAATAACTTCTATACATTGGATTTAAGATTTTTGGCCAACTTTTTTTTATCCAGTGAATGCTAGAAATAATAGCATGTCTATGTGCTTAATTTCTTAGGGCAACCACAACTAAAAAGTGTAAATGTATGAATTTAGATTATTAGGATTAATCTTATTCACAATGATGCATGCTTAGTAATTCAAGAACAATAAGTTAGTAACGTAGGCTTTCCGAATTACTAATTCAATCTTAGTCAAGAATTGCTCTTTAATGCAAATGAACAACTAATTAGCACCTACAAGAAATATCACTAACAATAACATTAAAACAACGCTATCGTAGACTCTATAACGTTTTCGAAATGCTAGTCGTAGCCCATATTATTGAAAGTCCATGACTTTTCATAGTGTTTTTTCAATGCTATAAAAAACGCTATAAAAAGTTCGTTTTGATAGCGCATATATGACGCTATAAAATTTTTTCATAGCGTAATAAAAATCGCTATTGAAACGTTTTGATAGTGTTTTTTTATAGCGTTAGAAAATCGCTATCAAAACGTTTCAATAATGCTTATCCAATGCTAAAAAAACGTTATTGAAATGTTTTGATAGTGTTTTTCCATCACTATAAAAAACACTATCAAAATGTTTCAATAACATTTATTGTCAAAATGCTATAAAAGAGTTTTTAAAATGTATTATAAATACTGTTATAGTCGATATTATTAAAAGTCCTCGCCTTTCTATAACGTTTTTGTATAGTTATTAATGTCGCTATAGAATTTGACATATGATAGCTTTAATCAATGTCATGGAAACGTTTCATTGTATTGGAAAAAGTACCATCAAAAGTTTTTATTGCAATAAAAAAATGTTAAAAGATGTTCTATAGTGATTTTAGACACGCTATTGAAAGTCCTTTATTTTTATTAGCATTTTTTCATCATAATGGAAAAAGGCTATAAATACCCCCTCTTCAAGCATGAATTTTAATGTTAATAAACTTTCTATAGCATTTTTATAGTAGTAAAAACAATACTATAATTTATCTTTAATAGCACTTGTTAATAACATTTTTTTAGATTTTACATTTTTTTTCACAAATATTATTGTAGAATTAATTATAAAAATATATTTATAGAAAATGTTTGCCCATATTATTATCTAGATGAAGAAATATGTAATTCACATTTCATCCAAATCTACAATCATAATTATAACCAAAATCTTCAAATTTATAGCATATAAAAGAAATAAAACACTATATTCATCCAAAAGATTTGATATAGTCATCAAAAGTATGTTCCAACAAAGTTCTTATCTAATAGAACAAGTTGTAAATTCTTAATCCAAATAAAATGACTACATATATAATCCCAAAAAGTTGATATAATCAAAAGAGATGTTTAGATTATAGCGATACCAAAATTCTCCCACAAAAAATATGGACATCCGATGTTTGTCGTCATATCAATCACCTAATAAAAATATAAAAAAATAGCTTTCATAAATTATTATAATCTGAATCTAATAATAGATTAACTAATGAACAAAATAAATACTTAATTCACAAAATAGTAAATAAGTTTTCTTACATAATTTGACATTATCCAATTGGCCATGCAATAATAGTGCCCACAACATCGTCAATAACAATAATGTCAGATGTAGGCCTCCATAAGAAGGAATTTGATATTTTTACCATATCAACCCACACACAAACTGCATTCGGGCCAAGAGGTATGTGATGGACAAGGATTGATGGATCATTGGAAGACCATCTACCTCTAGCAATGACTTCTCCTGAACTGACCCGATCTAGCAGCAAACACTTATGGGAAGTGTTGGTAGTGACACTCTTTTTTACTAATAATATGGTTAGAAAATTTTCAAACAATAATAATTTTGAATACTAAATTAATAGAAAAAAATTATAAATGAATTTACCAATGAGGAATTTAGGATTAGAATTGGAATATCTGCCGACGTTACTCTAACAGGATTATTAGATTTTCATCCGTTCATGTAAAATATTTGTAGAGCATTAAAGATTGAAATGGTTCACAATGCATATAATCTGGAAATATATTGTGCATATTTACAAAATGACCATCTATCACTGTATTCCCAAAAATACCAACTAATATTATACTAAGTGTCGCTAAGTATGCATTGCGAGTGCAGATTTACAAAATGGCTATTATTCTATGTTAGCATCAATTCACTAAATGGCCACAAGTTATGTTTGTGAAATTCACAAAATGACCATAGGTTCTGAGTGATCATAATAAGATGTCTTTACAACTATCTCTGCATGGTTACGACATTCAAACTCTTCATCAATATCGTCAAGTGCTATGAAGGATCCTTCACCTATAGAGTTTGTGTCAACGTTCTCATCATATTTGTCTAATTCATGAAATCCTTTAGGGGGTGCTTTCAATAAAACATACCAAGGAGAATTTTCATTTTCTCTTGCATAAAAGACTTGTTAAGCTTGTGATGCAATAATGTATAGCTCACATATGAATTGAATTTGGGTTTGATGTAAATAAACAAGTGTAAATCCATCATCAACTTCGTTGTGGGTTTTGACCCAATCACACTTAAATAATGGAAGTCGATAGACATAGTAATCTAATAAAATTATTTCGGTTAGGACTCCATAATATGTAGCCACATCAATTTTTGGAGATCTATCTTTAGCATTTGATCTACATACTGTACTTGCATCAATTGAGACACCACTATTTTGAGTGGATCTTTCTACGCTTTTTATATGGAATCGCTGACCGTTTATAATGTATCCTGAATATGACATTATAGTCTTGTGAGGTCCATTTGCAAGTCATTTTAATATATCTGAGTCTTTTGTGTTACCTCTAATGAAATCTGTTCCATTTTAAAAAAACTGTAATGTTAGATGAATACATGATTGTGACTATTATCATAAGTGAGCAAAAAATTATCTTCTCTTTCAACCAAAGTGGAAATTATTTCGAGTGAATCTTCATTAGGAGACTATCATCATTTACAAGTCTTTTATTCGATAGTATCAATTTCTTCTTATGCATTCTAAAATATCTTATAAATCATTCATTAAAATTATAATACCTTCTTTAAAAGAAAATAAATAGTCTCCAATTGATAGATTACTCATTCTATATATGGTTCCACTGCAGCTATGTTAAACAAGACATATTGATGCACTAGGTTCAATATGTCATCAGATAATGTAATCTCATTCTAATAGATATAGGACGACCTTCAAGTATGACACCATTGTTAAATTCTTCATTTCAATGTTGTTTGGCATAAAGTCCAATTGAATCTTGAACACAATTCTTATAGAAAAGAATGCATTCCTCAACTAAATAACGCTCTGTAATACATCCTTTTGGACGTGATTGATTCCTAACCTTTGAAAGTCTTCAAGTATCTAAGGATAATCTCATATCAATTATAAGATACTTAAGATATTCAATTAATTGCTACCTATAATATATGATATGATAGTAAGATACCTTCAAATGGATACATCCAACGATATTGAATTGGTCCAGATAAACGAACTTCACGCTCCAAATGAATGACCAAATGAGTCATGATATCAAAGAAGGAAGGAGAAAAATATCTCTAAAAAAGGCGCAATGTATCAATTACCTCATTTTTAGTTTCCAACATACTTTCTCGATCAATTACACGTTGGCAAATTTTATTAAAGAATGCACATATTCATGTTATTGAATGACTTGAACCCTTCGAAAGTATTCCTTTAATGACAACCGGTAGAAGTTGTTGCATTAACACGTGATAGTCATGAGATTTTAATCCCATTACCTTGCATTCCTTCACTGAAACACAGTTCGAAATGTTTGAACTATAACCATCAGGTAATTCAACTCATGTAATCCCTTGCAAAACAATTGTTTCTCTGATTTGGAAAATGTGTAGAGTTGTAGGAAGGTATGCTTAACTCCCACATTCTTTTGGGTGTAAGTCATGTCGTATATTCATGTCTTGCTAATCTTTTCGAGCATTGTATCCATCTTTTGATTTTTTATTAATATCCAACAATATTCCTATTATGCTCTCGCATACATTTTCCTCAACATGTATGATGTCCAAGTTGTGGCGTAATACAAGTTCCTACATTAGAGTAAAAACTTGTCGGTACATAACATAATGTACATCAAAGCCTAGCCAAGTAAACAACATTAGTGAAAAAGATGTATGTACATTCCAATATGGTAAGTCAAATAAGATTGACCGCTTTTTCCACATTCCATTCAACTCTTTTTGTCTCTTTCGTTTTTCTTCTCGAATTTTTCAAAAAAAAAAAAAAATTAAAAATCTTTGAGTTGGACATCAATTGCATTCCCATTTGCAATCCTAGGAGCTTGTTGTTGTTCAACTTTTCCATCAAACCATGACTTCTTTCTTCTATACGAATGAGATGAACCCAAAAAATGTCTATGATTCATTTGCAGTAATTTTTTACAATGGTACAACCATTAGGAATATATGTGCTCCCCAACAATTGGACATGTTGTCTTGCCCTTTGTTGTACAACTAGCAAGATTTTCATAAGTAGGAAAGTTATTGATTGTCCACATAAGCACAACTCTCAAATTGAAGTTTGATTTGTTTACTACGTCATAAACTTCCACTCCATTCCATAACAATTTCAAGTCATCAATTAATGTTTGCAAATAAATGTTAATATCATTGTCAGGCTATTTAGGACCAAGAATTAGTAATGTTAGCATTATATTTTCTTTCAAGATACATAACCAAGGAGGTATGTTGTATGTCACAAGTATAACTGGCCAACAACTATACCTACTATTAAGGTTAGAAAATGGGTTGAAACCATCAATTATAAGACCAAATCTTAAGTTCCATGGATAATTTGAAAAGTCTTGCCACTTTGCATCAATTGAGTCTCGCGAAACCAATCAACTGGATGCCCCATATTCCTATCACTGCTTTTATAGTTCATATGTCACATTAGTAATTCAGCTACATCATGCATTTGGAATATTCGTTTCAATCTTGGTATCAATGGAAAATATCTCAACATTGTTTTTTGGAACACCTCGTTTCATCTGTTTGGTATACTTATCCACCTTCCATCGAGAATGTCCACGAATTGGACAACTCTCTAAATATTTATTCTCTTTCGTAAACAAGTAACAATCATTTACACAAGCATGAAACTTTTCATATTCTAAATCAAATACTTTTAAGAACTTCTTTACTTCATAAGTGTATTTTAGGATAACGTTGTTAGTGTAAGAGTTAAATAACATGCAGCAGAAGTATCAAGGATCCATAAGCATTTTAATTCACTAATTTTGGCAAAAATTAAAGCATGCTCTTCATAAAAAATGAGTTTTCAGAACATACCTTTGATGAACTCTCCAAGAAAACATCTGTTGATATCAACGTGAACCACCTCAAAGCCTTCCCTACTATGCTCTTGGAATTTTAGGTAGAATTGTGGGACTCAACAACAACTTGAAGATGTGGAGAAACAAGAAAAGCTCCTAGCAGCAAGTTGAAGAAGACAATTTCTTCTTCACCGTAATTTTTCTCTCAAAATTCTATATTCTTTTTTTTTTCCCAACAACTCTAATCTTCTTTATATATTAGATGAACATGCAAAGTGATGGAGTGCATAGTTTGCAGCTCATGCTTGGAGAATCAAAGTAGAGAAGATAATGGTTTTTGTGTGAGCATAAAAATGATGGTAATGGAGAAAATCCATTTTCCATTTTCTGCAACCATGTAAATTGTTTTTCCATTTTTTTAAAAACACAAAATGACTTTTAAATCATTTTTATTTAAAATTTATTTTCTTATATTAATTTCATAAATTAATTTTTGTACAATAATCATCTTTATATATTTAAATCATATTTAAATATTTATTCTCTTGTTCCATTTAATTTGAACGTTTCAAATTAATTTCTCAAGCTATCTTAAAGTTTACCATTTATGAGCTAGTAGGGGGAACTCGCGGACCTACAGATCATGGGTTCCAACGATCCGAGATTAATCGGCTAAACTCATTAGACCGATCTAACCCCCATTCGTTAACTAATGGGTGATTCCAATAAAGCCCATAGTTGAACTCCCCTCACTGTAGATATATTATGTCCCCTCGATATAACCATGATTAGTAAATTAACCCTTCACAGGTTGCTCGTAATAATGGCTAGATCAAATCTCTGTTTTACCCCCAAAACTACCTTTTATTCTTTAAGTTCTACTGATCCCCTAATGAATAATTGATTTGTGATCCAATCAACAAATTGAATCCCTCTCAGGCCAATGAGAGGGTGAGGCCTCTTGTTCAAGACCTAGAATCAACACTTGAAGGGAACAACCTCTATACTAACCCTAATCGGGTAGGAGTGAATTTTCTCTTACACCCTATGTTCCTAGCTATTCATCTGGTATTATCCCCAAAATGGTAAACTTATTGAGCAGAGACAATTGGTCTACTATCACCATTTGCAGATCAAAGGATAATCCCGAACAAACAGGACTTCATAGTTAGCTCAGGATTAAGGTTAAGTTACCTAGGTCATCGCTTCGAAATAATCAGTCTTAAACAGTAAACATTGTTATAAAGTAAGAGTGACAGGTTTTGTTGTTCGATCTTGCACAAAACTAATTTGCACATGACACCCCCACTTCTCATGTCTCAACATGCATGAATTAGGATCACTTCGTATGCAGCACTTTACAACACTTTGTAATAACTATAGAGTAGGCTGCATCCAATAGTATTACTAGAATAAGGTACCCAATCTTATTCATATACTGTAGATCATTTTGACTATTTACTCGAACCTGATCCACTTGTATGTCTCCACATAAAGTTCAAGTACACATATAAGTCAAGGGA
Organism: Benincasa hispida; assembly: GCF_009727055.1. Lineage (NCBI taxonomy): Eukaryota > Viridiplantae > Streptophyta > Magnoliopsida > Cucurbitales > Cucurbitaceae > Benincasa > Benincasa hispida. Next base: position 32,878,992 of record NC_052358.1, on the reverse strand, counting down.
CTTGGGTTTATTAGATTTCTAAAAAAAACAATATATTCAACAACAACTTTATCGAAATTCTCAGAATAAGTTCTAATGTTTATAAACCACAAGTTTTAGAACATAAAACCCAACAGTTAGGGGGTAGCATATTGCGCAATAACTCTAAAAGGCTTGTCAAACTTGTATTGGCCCAATCATTAGTAGCCTTTTTCTTATATAAGGATAGCACAACTGACATTTTTGTATATTTGTACAATGAGGATACAAAGAAGTGTTTGCATCTACAACCTTTTGATTGACATCACTATTTACAAATGGTTCATCAGCTTTTTCGTCGCTCATGAAAGAAGTACTACAAAAGGGTTGACCATCAAAGATACACTCTATAGGTACTTCTTGACCATGATGCTACCAAATTCTATAAGTTAAATCCATACCTTTGATAATCAAATGTTCATAAACAATATCAAAGGTTTGATGATTCATGTTCCTACGTGTCTTGTATGGATACAAAATTTTATCTACCCGACCCAACATGTTCTCTACTTATTTGACAAGGTTCCATGCTCCCTTCAGATATTCATTGGTCGCTCTATTAAAAAAAATCCAAGTTCTCAATTAACATAACTAACTATATTAATCTATGATTAATTCTATATTAATTTGACATTCTCTTACCTGTTCAAATGGACCCAATTTTTTTCAAACATTCATTTTCAAATTATTGCTACAAGAATGCCAAATGTAATTGCTGGATGAAGATACACAATGGTAGATTAAAAGGCCAAACAAAGGTATATGTTATTAAACTAAAATTTATGCATTTTTATGGCTTACCAGCCAACCCAAAGTAAAATCGAGAATACTAGTATAATAAGGTATACATCAACAGAGTAATAACCATCTATATATTAAGAGTTAGGACAAAAAGATATTAGCTTTCTCATATTAATTGAGTAATGCTAAAAAAAGTAAACCAAACAAATAATTATAAAAATACTTCTAGAAAATGCTCTGGTAATGAAAGACTGCTTGGTAGAAGAATAAACCTTTAGTTGGTTTTCCTTTGTCAACGAAAGAACAATTGCTGGAAGAGATAAAATCAATGGAACAAAAGTCCTATGGCAAGAAAAGAGAATTGAAATGAGAAATCCAAGGCATGATGATATGAAAAACAATATATTTTATCATGTAAAGAAGACCGTATACATCAAGTGACGAAACAAGAAACCCAACCCTATTGTAAAAGTCAATTGGGCTAGGCATATTCAAGAAACTAAATTGCATTTAAATAACCCGATGAACAAAAATTACATTGGCCAATTCTGATTCCCTTAAGCTGGATCGTTTCTTTAATTTCATTTCTATCTTTTATTTTCTTGCACTTGATTTTTTTTATGCATTTTCCTTTATCTTATCTACACCAAACCCCCCAATTTATCTATTTAACTGGAAACATGCTTCGAGGAACTAATCTTCCGTGCTTCCCTGAAGTTCGACCCCAGACTTGCGGTTGTACTACTAGTTAGTATAAATAGTTAGTTCGTTGATTTATAAATTTTATTTGTGCTGCAGTCTTTTGGGAGCAACACCATAAAGACACGTCTGTCAAATTGGTGTCGTTGCCAGGGAAGCCAATTAGTTTTTCTTAGTTAGTTTTTAGTTAAAGTTTCTTTTGCTTTGATTTGTTTTATTTTTGTGTCAGTTGAGCATGACAGGATTTCTGAATCAATCTTCGACGTCCAAAGGTCAAGTTCCAAAGGTCAAGTTGCCACGATCTTGCTGAGTTGACTTCCTTGGTTGGCCACTTGGTGAGAAGGAGATCACAGAAAGTAGAGGTGTGCGGGAGTTGCCTACTCAAGAGGCATCCCACGCAAGCATACCTAAGGTTGCAATGGATGCCAGCACCATTTGGATTCGTTGAGGAAGGTTATTATGGTCCTTGAGACTACGAGCCTCACCATTCTTGGTGGGGGGAGTCTTTTGATCATGGATACTCTGGATGGCAATAGAGCTTTAGCAGCCAAGATTTCACAGCATCACACCAGTTGACTCATGCTTAGTCTTTAGGGTCAGGTATGTCTTTAGAGGCTTTGGTTATGAAGTTTGGTGACAGATCTTTTTAAGTTTGAGCAGGACGACCTTTGTAGGCAGCAAGAGTTCGAACGCATCCAGCAGAAGAGTCTTTGCCCCGAGGCATAGGCTAGGACTGATTTTCAAAGTCCGAGTGACCTTTTTGCTCGACATGCAACTTCAGTTGAGAGGCCGGACGAGCTGTTGCCAGCCATTCCTTTTATTTTCCAGAGACCCAAAGGTATGAGTAGTCCACGTTGGCACGATGGAAGAGCAGGAACTACTTCCGAAAGATTCATGCCCATGTATGAAATTGGAATTTCAATTTCTGAACTTGCTAATAGTTCTTTTTAGTCTCAACAAAATCTTCAAGCTTCACAGCAAGGATTGATCACCCATGTTGCCCAGTTAATGAAGACCATATAGAAATTGGAGAACACATCAGAGCAGTTCATCGTTTATACCTCAGAGGTCGAGTTCTTTGTGGAGTACTACTACTCTAGTGATGATGAGGATGTCACTCCATGATTGCTAGTTTGTGAGGTTAAGTATAAGTATGGGCTTAATTTGGAAGAATTCCAGGTAAAAGAGTCAGAAACTCCCATGCCTCGTCCTATTCTTTTGTACTGGTATTCCTCTCAATTTTTAATTTTTCTCACCTTCGCCTCACGAGTTAGTCGAGTCAGTTGAGTCAAAGTCCTTATTTTCAGTTGAGTCAGTTCTTGAGTCTTTTAATTCTTTCTTTTTACCTTTTCGCCATATTCTAAAAAACCAAAATTTGACCTGTTTGGTTCTCTTCAGAAGATGAAGAGCCTTATAGCCTTACCAGGCTATATAGAATCATCCAAGAAGGGACCAGAGAAATACGAGAATTACTTTTTGCCTTAGCAGTGGACAAGTCACGTCGAGCAATCTACGTTAAGAATTTGCCCTTCCTAGAGGGAGCCAGGTGATAAAATTTATTGCTTTCCTTTACTGCTTTCTAGTTTAACTTCTTGTTTTTATTTTTTAGGTTCTTTCCATTTGTCCTAAAGAATAAGAAGATCAATTTGAGGTAGTCCTCTTACCACCATCTCGTGTGCGAAAATGTCATCAGGGGAGGTTTTCTGTTCCCTTAACTGTTTTATTTTTTATTAGGCTTAGATTAGAGATACAATGGGGACAATGTATCATTTTAAGTTGGGGGTGCAGTATGTTGTAACTGATGGGGTCCTTGAGCGTTGTGCTCGGACGATGTTTGTATGCTTGAATTTGCTTGTTGCTCTCTTGCTTGGTTTGTTATGATGAGTAGTTTATGACGCACCATTTTTGTGATTAGGTTTGCATGAAACTATGTTTAAAGAGCATGATCATGATTTCTAGCCCGTTCTAAAAAATTTTCTTATCTTTCATGCATATTTAAGTCCCTTATCCAATGAGGTTTGGTCTTACGTCCTTAGAGTTGTATTATTGGGCTTATGTTTTTGTTGTCACCTAGAAAGGCCTAGGTGATACATGGTAAGTGACTGAAAGCTCAATCGAGTAATGCATGCCTAAGTTTTTTTTTTTTTTCCAAACTCTTGTTTTGTATTATAAAAGCCAAGTGTAGAGTATGTAAAAAGCAAGTTTGTAAAAGGCGGAGTGTGTTGTAAAGTAAGAGCAAGTTTGTATGTTATTTTTTAAAGGGATTACTCCTCTTTCTTAGGTTATGATTGACCCTAGGCAGCTATGACACCCGTAGTTTCCCTTTGAGCTAAAGTACCCCGAGGAATGAGTAAGCTTTAACATCTTGTTAGGAGACATTTCTTGTAGTTGGATGATTCGCATGACACCCGTGTGAGCAAGCCAAAACAAAGGTGATGTGTCTAAATAAGGTTTCCACTATTGAACCTTCGAGCCAGTGTAGGAGAAAATTGAATTGAGGGCCCTTTAAAACCATTCCAACCTTTGTGAGCTTAATTAGTAGGCTTTTGACTCACACATGTATGAAAAGTTGAGAATTATTTTTAAATGTGCTTTATTGATTGATTGTAATTGGATTTCATTTTTTGATTGCAAATTTCATCCTTATAGACTATTGAGACTAGAGTAACAACCCTTGTGATTGAGCAAGTGTATTTTTTGTGTAAATGTATAATTTTACCTTGATCGAGGATGATCAAAAATTAAGTTGGGGGTGTTTAATAGCACCAAAATTGTGCTATTTTTTTCTTCTTAATTCTAGGTTGTTACTATATTTAATGTATTTATTTGATGATTTTGTAGACATCGAGTATCTTGGAGGTAGAATTCGTCGTTACGAGCTATTTGGGGTAATTTTGAGCAATTAGAAGCTAATTTGAGCAATCAGACTTCAAGAGGAAGTAAACAAATGAAAACACCCCTAGACAAAGTGTTGCGACGCTCAAACGAGTATTGCGCGATACTATAAGACAGTAGCTACCCATTCGGTGAAGAACAGGGAAGCGTGGCAACATTATAAGTGGCGTCGCAATACTACAAATTGAAGCAGACAAGTGCTGCGGAGCAGAGCAGCTTTGCGACGCTATAGTATTTTCTATAAATACAATCCTTCGCGTTTTAGGGCAGACCATCGACCCACAATCGGCCTCCAGCCGATTTTTATCCTTTTCTTACCTCCCTACTTGATTTTTCTCCCTTTTTCTTCTCATCTCATGTAACTAATGGAATGATGTGGGGATTTGTCTTCTTCATCTTAATGGGAAGGTAAGTTCTAGCTATTTTCTAGTTTAGGAGAATTTGGAACAATGTAGTATTTGGGAGTTTTGTTGGAATGCAATCTTTTTGTTCTTGTTAATGGGTTTTAATCTGAACTTTGTGTTTATGAATTGCATGATTTTAATTATTGATTGACGCCCAATAATTTGTTGTGTGATTCTAATGCTTTGTGATTACCTTGTAATATTTGACAAATATTTGTAGGTTAATCCCATTAGAAGCAATAGGTTAATTAGGCAAAAAGGACTTCTCCTATCAACTTAAAGGAAAACCATATCTCTTTAACTGAAAATGTGCTTCGAGGAACTAATCTTCCGCGCTTCCCTGAGGTTCGACCTCAGACTTACCTCTTATATTACTAGTTAGTATAAATAGTTAGTTCGATGATTTATAAATTTTATTTGTGTGGCAGTATTTTGAGAGCAATAGCATAAAGACGCGTTCGTTAACTGCCCAAGAGGGTAAGTAGTGGAACTCACTAAGCAAAGTAAGCAGTGTTCTTAGAGATAGGAGTAATATTATGCTCAACGCAACCATGCATTATAGAGATATAAACAAGTGGCTGACCATCAAGAAGTGTGCGATGCGTTAGTGTGGTGAGCTGAGATTACCCTTGCGACCAACTTAACGACTTGGTGAAATTTTCTCTCCCAACCTTACTCCTCCAAGCATCTCATCATGTGTTAATAGTTGTTCCATCTCTACCAATTCTCATAATCAAACTTCAATTGCTCAGTCTGTTTAGCTAGGAGTAGGAGTAGCGTATAGTAATTAATTTCTTTCTTTTTATTTTTATTCACCGCTTCAAACACATTACTTTACAAGTATTCTTTAGTTGCAAGTCCCTGTATTCGACCTTGGATCGTTTCGAGAAACTTGCATTCTCGTTATATTTGGCAAGAGAGCAAAAAAACTTGTGGTAGGAACGCATGGTCATCGCATAAATGATTAATGCACTACATATCCTTTAGATTATCGTGTGATCATCGCATATACCATTACTACATATTCTTCTTATCAACGCATGATCAATGCATGACCATCAACGCATATTAAATCATCATCAAAACAAGAATTATATTTCCTCCCCTATCATTTACTGACCTCCAAAATTTAATGGTGGGAGAGGTTTGATTTGATGAATTCAAAGCCTTTGCAACTCAAAGCATAAAAAAATAGAAAGAAAAGAAAAGAAAAGAAAAAAGGAGTTTAATAAATTTTGTTAAGCCCAATGGCAATGCAAGGAAATTTGGGTTGATAAAAATTAAGTTGTGAATGGCAGTCACCCATAGCTGAATGTTCACATGACATCTGTGGAGGCAAGCCAAAAAAAAAAAGTGAGTAACTAAGATCAACATTCAATTTAGAAACTCAACAAAGAAAGACGACTGCAATGTCAGCGTAAAGAAATCCCGCCTGATAAGTATTAAGTTGAAATTGACACCTAACCATAGTTGGATGATCTGCATAACACCTGTGTGATCAAGCCAAAAAGAAAGAGGTAATCGAGCTCAGCACCTGAAAAAAAAATTGAGAAATTTTTTTATTTAACACATTACCTGAAAATTAAAAACCAAGCTAAATCAAGAAAATGAGGAAAACAAGTTTGAGGATAAGAATTGCTGAGTTTTAGAGTTCAGATACATTCCTTTAGGAAGTGAGAAAAGCATGCTAGTATACAATGTCTTAGTGATCCATAAGTTGTGGGAGTATCCTGAGAGATTAGACAACATATAGAAAGTCAGAATTTTGTTTGAAATATTACTTGAAGACATGCCTAAGGACAAGCATTATTCTAAATTTGGGGATATGATAATTTATATTTCTACATATTATTGTCTCTTAGATTTAGAATATTTAGAAGTATCTGATGAGAAAAGCATTAGAGTCATAGGAAAATTGAGAAAATGTGCTTTCCATGCATTCACAGAGTTTAAAAGAGAGCTTAAGTGAAAATGATATCACTGATACGTTTATTATGCAGGAATACAAGTGAAAACAAAGAAAGAACCATGCGCTGGATCCAAAGACAAACCATGCGGCCAAAAGATTCATAAAGCAAAGAAGATCCAAAGGCTCAATAGATAGAACAAGAAATTCAAATACAAGTAATGTGGTGAATCTACTTAAGCAATGAACATGAGAGCCAAATGTCAAATGCATCTAAGAGGACTACTGACTACTTCAACTACAAACGTGAAAAAGTTATCTGACGCAACTGCCACTGTCCTATATGGCAGAAGTGGTCTCTGCTCCAAGCTCTATATATACCTCAGCTCCAAATGAAGAAAATGAAGAGAGGAATAATCGAGAGATCATAAACATCACCATATCAAGAGAATGACAAGGGCGAAGAGCATTCTCTAGAGTTTGAGAGAATTTCTAGAGAACAATCTTCTCTTCCATTCCTGAGATAATCTTTCTTGGAGAGCCACCATCATCGTCGCCAGAGAAAGAGACTCGAGAGACTATCTTCTCCACTGTTCATCGCAAAGCACAAAATAACATCCATTTCAGGCCAATAGAAGTAGGAAAGGTTGTTGGCGATCATCATCTCCCTCCATTCATCATCTTATCTTTACCATTTTCTGTATTTCTATTTCTACAAATTTTCATCATACCTTGTAACAAACTTTTTTCTATTTTTATATACATCATGACTTCATCATCTACTTCTTCCACTTTTATTTTCCTTTCCATGAGTAGCTAAATCCTTAGTGAGTTTGGATGAGTTAATCCTCATTCCAACGAGCTTAATGATTAAGCAAATGTTCATTCGAATAATGAAGGTTTAAATCTAACTTTTGATTTCTTTTAACCACTAGAATCATGAGATGATGATTAACTACTCGAGAGAGCAAGTGATTGTGGATTTCATTAACCCGGGTAAGTGACGTGTTTAGAGATAAGAACTTCCTTACGTTACAAGTAACCTAAGCATGCATCAAGGAGACATGATTTATGTGGCTAACTTGCCGAGAGGAAGAGTCCTAAAGGTTAAGAACATGAACATAAGCTTGTCATCAGGCTTAGAGGTTTGAGGATTGCTTATTCCAACTTTATTCTCTCATCTATTTTTCTTCTTAATTCACTTTTGTGCCACACGTTCACTCTCTCACTTTCACTATCACACTCTCAACATTTTATTTCCATTTCTTTGGTTTATGTCTTACCATCACCCACATCACCATTAATTGATACATACACACCTGCGTTTAACCGTAGAAAATCATGAACGGATTTCGTTCTTTATTTAATCAAAATCCCCATGTTCAATCTCGGTCCTCACCAAGACTACCTCCTAATTGGTTTATACTTTGTTTAAGAGAAAACTTGTGTGAATTTTAGATATTATTATTGCATTAACCAAACACAATTGAGCACACAACAGTTTCGTTTAGAGAGAAAGAGAGATGAGTTTCATTTTAAGTTGAATGGTTGTGACGGGAAAAACAAAAAGGAGGAAAAGTTTAAAACCCTAACTTATTTTATGGTGAGTTCGGATAAACGGCAGACCGAACCAAACAGACCCAATTGATTTGGTTCAGTTTGCTTCATTTATATTTTGTTAAAAATTGACCCGAATTGAACCGAACCAATTTGGTTCACCGGTTTGGTTTAGATTTTTACACTCTTAATGAAAACATAGTTGTATTTTCTATTTACAGATATGTATTTGGTAACATATTCAATCTTTGTCTAAAATGTGTTAGATACTCTATTTATAAACCATAAACTAGTTGTAGTTATCCACTAAATATTAATTGACAATAAACTATTATTAATTTATTTATGAACATGTTGTATGTTAAAAAAATTGTACAATTATTGGTTTGTAATATTATATAATTTATCGTACATATTTTAATTACAAAACTTTAATTTATAATATGACATACCGTATTTATAAATGCTTTTATGTTTATTCAATAAAATTCTGCATTTTAAAATTTAAAACTCAAAATATGGATACAATAAAAACATAAAAATGTTGTTTTCAAAATTAGTACTATTTGGTTCACAGGATCTAAAAACAATTTCCAAAAGCAAAATTTGGGTTATTTATCAAATACATATTTGTTGAACTCAGTAAATCTGGAAACATAAAACATAATCAAGATTGCCAACGCTAAATAGATCCAAAGATTTCTCAAAATTTATTGATACGTTATCAAAACCTTGACATTTCTCCGACATCTTGAAAAAATAATTTTCATTCCAAACGAGATATCAGACCTTATAACATCTCAAAATTTCAAGATGTTGTCAGAAATTTTATGGATTTCATTCAAATAACTTATTAAACTCTTACAAATATATTCATTTAGCCTTTCATATTTTAAAAAACTTATAATAAATTCTTTTATCTTTCAAATTTTCCACAGGTCTCTATGCTACAAATAAGAACTTTCATGGCATATTAATTGTGCATTATTCAAGTGTTCTAAAAAAAAGAAACTGGGTATTCTTTAAGATGATAATAACATAAATCTCAACTAATATTGTCCAATGTGAATTTATCTATTGGTTAAATGAAGTAGACCTGTCAAAGTTAAGTTATAAATAATTTAAGATCGTAAAGTTTATCGTTTAAAACTTTAGAACGAAATATATGTAGGGACAAAAATATATTTTGCCATTCATTATGAAATTAACGGTGCGATGTTATTTGCTTTCCGGATAAGGATCTTACAAGCACAGTTGATTGATTCTTACACGTATCTCAAGGAAAATAATAAGAAACCATTCTATCGTTTTCCTTTTCCACAAAAAAAAAAAAAAAAAAAAAAAAAAAAAAAAAAAAACTAACTTCTTTTACAACATTAACTTAATCAAAATTTATTTATTGATCAATTGTAATGAGCTTAAACCGCAAATGTAATTGGATTGATTTTGATCATATTTACTTAAAATTATGAATTTTGTCAAATTTACTGTTACGTTTCCTCTATTTTTACTTTTAAAGATCTAACAGCAATAGTAACGGTAACGATAACAAGTAACAATAAAGATGTGAAAATTGATAACTTTTAGATATAACAGTAATAATAATGGAAGTCATAACGGTAACTACAATGATAGGGTAACATTAAGACAAAATTATTAGGTACAATTGAATTGAGTAATTTTTATTCATCAATTATATTACGTTATTTTATTATAGATTTGGATATGGGACCCATATACTAAGACAAATGTAGAAATAAGTAAATACTAAAAGTAATCAAATTGGTCAACTTATTTTTTCCCATTAGTCTATTACATTTTCAATAGGGTTAACATGACCTTAATACGACTTCATCTTGTGCGTAGGGTTTTCTAAAAATTCGATGACCCAAAATTTTGAATAATTTAATTCAACTTGTACCATTTATCTTGGTTTATGTATTGAGTTGGTACATGTATTTATCGAAATAACCTAACTCTAATTTATTATTAATTTTAAAAAGTATATATATATATATATATATATATTTATCTATGATATAATTATCTATAGATATGTTTATTTTGATTTTTTTATTTCAAATTTTTTTAATCATTTATTCTCCAATAATTCTTTAAAATATAGCATTTAAAAAAATATATAAATTGATTATATGAAAATAATAAAATAAAATGAACGTCCATCACTATTTATTTTTTGTTTTTTCTATAAATAGTTTGATATTTTTTTATTTATAAAAATTTTCTAAAGTTTTTAAATATTAACATATTTATTTATTTTTAGAATAAATTTTTAAATATATGATTCGTAAATTAGAACCCATCCAATTCTCTTAATGCTTGAATTAGATTAATTATTTAATAAAGATTATTCAAGTTGAGTAAATTGATTTAATCCTTATTAAAGGTACGACATTGTCAAGTCTGCTATGGCCTATTACCGTAATTTTCAATCCATATATTATTTCCAATAATTTGATCGCCTAAATCGCATAGGTTTTATTTATCTTTAAAGGGGCGTTTGGGGCGTAAAATTGAGTTGAATTGATAATTATTATAGGAGGAGAGTAATTGGGAGAGTTATGCGAATAATGAAGTATAAAATGTGAGTTAATGCAAATAGCAAAATAATAAACCTCTTTAATAATTAATGAACCAAACAATGAGTTTTTACCCAATAAAGGTTAAATCCGATACAAATTATTTGGACCCGCGCGTGACACGCGCTCTCTCTGTCTCTCTAAAGTTCAACCCCCATGGCGTTGGTTTTTATTGTATATGTACATTACCTGATCTTGATCTTACAGAAGCAGTTGAATTTCGCCATTTTCAATTTCATCTTCCTCTCTTCATTTCTCTGCAATGGAGCGCGTTTCTTGGAGAACTCAGGTGCTTTCTAATCATCTTCTTCCTCGTCAATCTGCTTCACTTCTTAGCCCCAATCCATGTCTCGAATTCTCTCCTCCAGAGCTTTCCGAACGCTTCTCCTTCGACATCATAGAGATGCGGAACCTCCTGGATGCACATAATCTTCCAGACCGGGACTGGATTTTTGGGCTAATGGTGCAGAGCAAGCTGTTCAATCCCCTGCAATCTGGTGGCCGAGTCTTTGTTTCCCCTGATTATAATCAATCAATGGAGCAGCAGAGGGAGATGACCATGAAGCGGATTGAGTACCTATTGGATAATGGCGTTTTTAAGGGTTGGCTTACTGATAACGGAATTGAAGCTGCATGGAGGAAGTTTGCGCTGTTTGAGGCAATTGGGATTTATGATCACTCTTTGGCGATTAAGATTGGGGTTCATTTCCACCTATGGTATGTTACAATGCTGAATAGACGAGATGATTATATTATTCACAGCTTAATACTTGTCAGTCATTATCCCAATTCGTGTCTATTTAACAACTAGTTAAACGTTTCCTTTGAGTTTAATTTTTCTTGTTTTTATTGATGCTCGTTGCGCCTTTTAGACGTTGAATGATTACTAAATTCATAACTTATTGAGTAACTTACAATAGGGTTAATCTTTTATTCATATCTTTAACTCTCTCGTCCATTTGTGGGTTTAAAAACTAGTGATAGACTTTGCTAAAGATTGTTAGTATTAAGGGAGAAGAAATGCCATTGTCGTAATTGGAATACATGATGTCAAATCACTGCTAAACCCAAAAACTTGTTTGTGCTACTCTTTCTAGGGGTGGAGCTATCCAATTCTTTGGGACAAAGCGTCATCATGATGCATGGTTAAAGAAAACGGAAAATTATGCGATCAGGGGTTGCTTTGCAATGTCTGAGCTCGGTCATGGAAGTAATGTATGTGAAGATTGTTTCATAGTGTGCTTCAACTGCCTTGGTTTTTATATATATTTGTAAAAAAAAAAAAAAATCCTAATTCTTCTTCTAAGTTAGCAACAGTAACTTCATATGTAAGTGATTTTAGGTTCGAGGAATCGAAACAGTGACCAAATATGATTCAAGCACTGGAGAATTTATTATTAACACTCCCTGTGAGTCGGCTCAGAAGTACTGGATTGGCGGGGCAGCCAAGGTAAAAGCAATATTTTAAACTCTAATTTCTCGATCATTTGTATTTTGTGTACCAATCAAATTAATTTTCCTTCCTGACATGTTGTTCAATTAATCTTTAGCATGCAACACATGCTATAGTCTTTTCGCAGCTTGACATAAACGGGAAAAATGAAGGTGTCCATGGTTTTATAGCCCAGATAAGGGATTCAGATGGTAATATCTGTCCAAACATACGTATAGCAGATTGTGGCCATAAACTTTGTTTGAATGGGGTTGATAATGGTCGGATCTGGTAAGTACCTTATATATATATATTTTTTAATTGAAGATAATATACGTTTTATTCAGTTGCAGAGAAAATCATATTTTCTATTCTACACAGCAGTTTTAAAAATGTATTTCAGGTTTGACAATGTGAGAATTCCAAGAGAGAATTTGTTGAATTCAGTAGCTGATGTATCAGTAGAAGGGAAATATCTAAGTGCCACAGAAGACCCGGACAAGGTCAATTTTCTTCATTGTTCAGTGTCTACTTATATGTATGTGTGTGCATGCACGCGCATATAAGATTGCATGTATCGATGTATGAGTTTGCATTTTCTCTTCTGATAGAAAGCTACCTAACATTTGATGATTCTAATTGAATTGGTACTGTATTGATGATTCTCTTACTGCACGTTTTCAGAGATTTGGAGCATTTATGGCACCTTTGACATCTGGTCGTGTAACCATTGCCGTTGCTGCAGTTTATTCAGCAAAGGTTTGTTGCTTATATTTATAACCTTGCATTTATCAATTTTGTTGAATCTGGAACTGCATAGTACTCATTCAAATTTTTTAGCCGTTTACTTATAAACTTCACGTCACTCTATTGTCAGATTGGCTTAGCAATTGCTATAAGATACTCATTAACAAGGAGAGCGTTCTCACTTACACCAAATGGGCCTGAAATCCAATTACTAGACTACCCTAGTCATCAAAAGCGATTGCTGCCTCTCCTTGCTAAGACGTGAGTCTTCAAAACTAAAGTTCTCTTGCATCCAGAAGTTTATTCTTCGTAGCATCCCTCGTCTTTCTTTCCCTTCAAGATTAACATTTTTGAGATAGCTTATATTCAGCAATTATGATTAAAATTGTTTTTTAATTTTTTTTCTGTTGATTTTAAGGGAGGATAAGTTGACTTTATTTCATATTTTCAACATGTGACTTGAATAACGAGTCTTGGGCTTGGACTGAATGCTCATATGTTTGTCAGCTACTAGACATTGAATCCGTGTATTATATTCATGTGCTAGTTGTTGCTTCTATTCCATTTGGAGTGAAATTTGTAAATATGCAGTTAATAAAATTTTGAATACCTAATGTGATTTTGTTGGATGCCTGTGGGCAGGTAAATTGCAAGCATAGTCTACCTATTTTGCAGTAAAACATCTTCATTATTTAGTGCAGGAATGCATAGTCTAGTCCATTTAACTGTTTTGCAACTATGGAAGCTTCTTAATCCCTTGGTTGTTTTGAGGATATGGACATTACCATTATTCTTTCAATAAATGTGAACGCGCATGTTTAAAATGAAAAGAGTAATCAAATAAAGAATAATGATTATCTCAGTGATGTAATTGCTGCCATAGATCTTGAATGATGCTAATTGTGCAGATACGCTATGAGTTTTGCTGCAATTGAATTGAAAAAGATCTATGTGAAGAGAACACCTGAATCTGTCAAAACTCTGCACATTGTTTCAAGTGCATTTAAAGCAACCTTAACCTGGCACAATATGAGATCACTTCAGGTCAGGAGTTGTATTTGTTGTTGGTATAGATATCCAAATGGTTGAAGATATTGATATTATATTTGATAACTTCTGTACAAGGAATGTCGTGAAGCATGTGGAGGCCAAGGCGTGAAGACTGAAAATCGAGTTGGCCAATTGATAAGTGACTTTGATGTTCAGTCTACTTTTGAAGGTGACAATAATGTCCTAATGCAGCAGGTGTGTAATTTCCGTCACATTACTTATAAATTACAATTCAAACAAAATCTCAGCATAAAGAATATTGAGAAAGAAAATTACTGAGCGTGCATAGGAACTCTGATGCTGCAGTGATAATATACATATAAATCATCAAGATTTTATTTGATTTGTCTTCTTATACCTATCGGATTTAGGAGATTGGGTATTTTATCAGTAGGTTGGGTATTTTATCGCAGGTGAGCAAGGCACTCCTCGCTGAGTACGTAGTAGCTAAGAAGAGAAACAAACCATTTAAAGGGTTGGGATTAGAACACATGAATGATGCCTGCCCTGTCCTTCCTTCTAAGCTTACAAGTCCTATCCTTAGGAGCTGTCAATTCCAGGTAACATAAACACTATTTTTTTCCCTGATCAGTGATATCAATTTTCAAATGTTAATTCTTACCACTTCTCCTGCACCAGACCGATGCATTTTGCTTAAGAGAGCGGGATTTATTGAATGGTTTAGCTGCTGAAGTATCTCAATATGAAGCACGAGGCGATAGCAAAGAATATGCCTTCATTCAGGTGAGATTATTTGCTTCTTATTTACTGAATTACCTCTTACTATTCGACCCTATAACCTTCATTATCCTTTCTGGTGTTTCTAGAGCTTTCTGCTTGCAGAAGACTTGGGCAGAGCTTTCTCTGAAAAAGCTATATTGCGGTGTTTTATTGAAGCTGAAAATAGTGTACCGTCCGGTTCAATAAAGGTAAAAGTTTAGTTGTTTTACTTTTCTCCATCTCTACTGCATATTTTTCTGTTTGTTTCTTCATACACGAGAATAAGAATCTGGTCATATTATCTTTCCACTGATAATTCCCAGTTTATCGCCATTGATATATTTTGCCTAATATGAACGTTCATATATATGGTTTATGCTACAGAATGTTTTAGGTCTTCTGAGATCCATGTATGCCTTGATCTGCTTGGAGGAAGATGCTTCCTTCCTCCGCTATGGTTATTTATCACCAGAAAATTTAGCTTCAGTGAGGCAGGAAGTGAAGAAACTATGCAGCGAAATACGACCTCATGCTCTAGCACTGGTCAGCTCTTTCGGCATACCTGACGCTTTCCTGGCCCCTGTAGCATACAACTGGGTAGAGTCAAATTCTTGGTCTTCAGTGCAACAAAAGGAAGGCACCAATGTAGATGGTTCTGCATGATGAGCATTTTTTAATCATATGATAGGAGCACTTGTTGAAGAGAATAAATTATAAGGGTAGGGTGGAATAATGTGACTTATAATTTTATACTGTTGGAAGTATGAAAAGGAAACTAAAGGTTGTTTAGAGCTATGGATTTTTAGAAACAACCACTACTGGAAGGAGGTTGCATGTACACATAATGTAGATGTGTGGAATATTGTGGTAAAATATCAATTTATACCTCTATATTTTAGGAGTTGCATCAATTTAAATCCCAAATTAATAATTGTATGGATTTGAACTTTGAGTTTTTGTTAGTGTATCAATTTACACCATCTATTATGTTTTATTTGGAAAAATCTCATGTTAAATTTATAATTGTCCATAAAGTTTCATAATGCATCAATTAAGATTTTTAGACAATTTTCTTTGAAGATCGTCCATTCATTTATTCTAACTATCCATTTTGTAAACATGACATTTACTTATTTGAGAATTAAATCTTTTTAGGAGTTTAATTGATTTAAATTATAAACTTCGCACTATGATCGTCAAACAAAATTTGAAGGGCATAAATTGATACACCTACTAAAGTTCTAAAGGTTAAATTAATCTTCTTTTAGACTTTAAATTTATGAAAGTCTCAAGAATAAATTCATATTCTTTTAGAGTTTAAATTGATATAACTCCTAAAGTTTAGAACTATAAATTAATAATTGTTCTAACATTAAACATTAAACTTACTATCACTTTCTCCGCTATTTATAATTTAGCTGATTTAGAGCAGGCACGAATGTCATATTGAAAGTTGTGCAGAATTGAATAAACTGCAATGACCATATCACGTGTTAAAACAACATAACATGCTATTGAATTTGCCAACACTGCAGCAAATATTTTCATCCACTGGTTGTTATGCAAATTAAGTTTACAATTCATGGAATATGGGAAAAAATCAGGCCAAGCCAAATGCTTTGTGTTTATGATGTGAAAATATGCAAACAGCTAAAACATAAATTGACTGACCACTATACAACTTTTGAGCAACTAAAGTTTACCATTTAAACTAATTATAAACAAACAGAAACACAAACATCTTCATGCAAATTGGAAATAGGCATTTCCCTGCATATTGAATGAAAGTCCCCACTCTAGAATAATTTAGCATTCAGAATCTCCCTTTCTATATTAAAAAAAATGGGGTCGAAATGCCATGGATCACCAGACAATGCGCCGAAGAGTATATATCAACATAAAGCAGGCACTTTGACACTAAAACTGATAGTAAAACCCTGCCACGAAAATGCAGTAGCAGGCAAGACTCCAGTATGTGCCATTATAAGAATCGGTTGCTCAATTAGCATTCGTTATATTCTGATGATGTGGAGCATGGTTGATATTTGCAGTATCAGGCTTTTTATTATTCACCTTCGTCGTAATCTTACCTTTAACTGATTGTCCAAGCTCAACAGGGCCCTGTGCAGTAAGCCTTCCCATCTTCTTTTGCAGATCAGCCAGAGGATCAGCTGCCAGTTTTCCTTTTGGACTCTTCTTTGCATCAACATGCTTGAGTTCCAGCCTATATAATGCGAATGAATCATAATTGGTGATATCATATTCGTACAAATGCCATTCAAGAAAGCTTGATGGCTGTGGATCCATGTAATAAGACTTTTTCTGACCACCAAACTCCTTCATCACCAGCTTCCTTGATTCATGCCAACCACGGCCACTATAATCCGGCAATGACCTTTGCCTTCGGTTGCCACTTTCAAAGGCTCGTCTAGGCTTGTCGAAGTAGAGCCATTCCCTGATTGTCTCCCCCTCAAGAAATGTAATATCAAAAAGCTCTGCAACAACGAAAAGAACCACTGTAAATACAACTCACTAGGACAGAATAAAGAGCTTATACAACGGAAAATGGGTAATTATAAGAAATAAAACAACAAAAGAAAAATAAAACCAGGAAAACAGAAAAAGTTAGAAACCAACATAAAGGCTTTATACCAGGAGCATTCCATGGAGATTTCCTTGTTGCAGCACCATCACATATGGGTATTCCAACTTCTTTGGCCTGTGTCTTTGCATGAAGAGCAGCAAACAAAGGACCATCCTTAAATCCAATTCCCCCAGGGCGCAATATTGGAATCATTCCAGGAAGGCCTTCGTTTATAGCAAGAACAGAATGACAGCTACTGCAATAGTCCTGACACCATTTAGATCCTTGAGCAGGTCTGAAACAATCCCATAGAGCACATATTGGGCCCATAAAAGCAGATGGTGGGGGTGAGATATTTGGGAGAATATCGGGCTTTGTGTCCTGACTAAAGTCTCCCACATCAGATGCCCCAATAAGAACCCCATAGTCGAACTCTGGATGTGAGTTCAATATATGGCAATTCAAAGTAGACATATCATCCTTACTGACCACCGTGGTCTGCTCAAAGTTTTGATTTAATTTGAAACTTTGACAATTAGACTGAGTATCCATGTCCGATTTGTAAAATGAATAATTCTGTAGAGCTGGAGGAGAGACTTTGCACTCCTCAAATCCAAGAAAACTATCTTGTTGGAGCTCTGAAATACAAAAACCATCCTGGGGCAGCATCAGTTCAGCTAGTTAGCATCTATTAAAATACAAAATATATTATACATTCTCGGGATGGTAGAAAACCAAATGCTGAAAGTCTCAATTGACAGACATATGGGATAGGCCATGATAAATTGGTAATAAGTGTGAGCTTTCTCGTAACATACATCAAAATTTCCTCCTTTTAACCATTTTAAAGACATAAACCTTATGATTGTATCAATCAGTAACAGGCCATAGTCAAATTTCTTTAGAAAGGAAAAAAAACAAACAACAAAAATTGAAGCTCATATACCATAATGACCAAAAAGAAGAGAAAAAAAGGCTGCATTAATTGATAAGCCTCAAATCTCACAAAAGCAATTATGCAGATACTTCCATCACAAATAAGAAGCTAAAAACAACTAAGCCAATAAAAAAGTCGCATACTTGAAGAAACTGGGCTTGTAGACAAAGGTCTCAACATAAACCAGCTAGTTTTCAGCAAATGGCATAAATTAGAAAATACTACAGAATTAATGTCTCCAGTGCAGTTAATAGAACTTTATTAAATGGTTAAGAAGCTTTGTGCAAATTTTTTTTAATTGGCTATACTTCTCAGTTTATCCTTTACATTATAAGCTGGATTATATTGATTCCATGCAGAGAATTCATGATTACGAGATGCCAGGAAATACATGATTTAGTCACTGAAATATGGACTTCACCAGAAAGGAAAATAAAAAAAAAAGGCCTACCTGTACACAATTTGATGGATTGCTGGCAAGAACGCAATGGAGTTCAGGCTCAGCCTTTGGTTCAGCCAATGCACTAGTTGCATCATCTTGCTCGTCACAATGCTCAAGAAGACGGGCTAACTCTTGCGAGAATGATCCAAGACTACCCTCCTAATTGAATGTATAGAAGCATTTAGATTACAAAAAAAGTGATAGAAGAGAAAAACACCCTTTGCAAAGAAAAAGAAAAGTTGAAACGAACTTACAACAAATGAAGAGGCAGGTGACGGTTCATTAAGCTCAGCATTCCACTCCCTGAGCATCTGATGGACTTGTTCCTCCAAGACAGCAACGTCAGTAGTACGACTCTCCTTTCTTGCATTTTGAAGATTGGTGAATATCCCTTGAAGGTCATTAACACGATTCTTTGCTTTTTCCTTCAAAAGCTGATGAGAAGTAGACTGACATTTACTCTTCAAACCCTTCGGCATCGATCTGTCGCTTTTCCACCACCAAAATTATCTTAGCAGCAACTGAAGAAAAAGAAATCACAACGGAGAACCAACCCAATAAGGAAAGTCCGTTCAGATTGCTAAACAGAATGTGCCCAGAAAAAAAAAAGGAAAAAAAAAAAAAGTTCATTTGGGCCTTCGAAAAGAATACATTTTAAAGGTTGTCGTTGCATATTCTTCAACTCCGTCTTACACAGAGTTCAGAAAATGTGAGATTGAATTCGAAACAAGTAAAATTGTAATCAGGATACACATCATAAGATGATCACAATGTTCACCGAAGCTAATTCATCCTTACCTAGGTCTCTATTTAAATTTTCTGTAACATCTTGAACATGTTTTTCTATCATTTTCTAATTCATCATGATCTCTCTGAACCATTGAAGAAACTATCAAAGATTCCACTCTGTAAGAGGTCGATCAATTCAGCCCCAATTTAAGTATTCAAAAAAAATAAATAAATAAACAGCAATGAACATAGAATAATTACCCGCCAAATTGCAGAATATTTGGCTGGAAATCAGGGGAAAGCTTCGAGGAAGAAGATTAGCGGGTTAGTTGAGAAGTAATTAGTCGAGCTTTCGCTCTTCGTTCAGATCTTTTAGGTCACACCAATTCTCTACAATTCAATGTTGACAAAATTGGGGACTCACAATTTACTTCAATTTCCAGGCCTTTTTTTCTTTATTTTATTTTAGAAAATTTTTTCCTATAGAAAAAGCATCAAACAATTTACAGAAATAAAAAAAAAAAAAAACCAATAGAGACTAATAAACTTTAATTGTGTTAAGTGATAGACTTTTATCGAGGGGTGTATATGAGTTGGGTTAGGTTGAGTGTGTTTTTTTTTTACTAATCTCTGAATTTCGGATTGGTTGGATTAGAAACCCAAATAACCTAAATATAGTTTTCAACCCAACCCAACTCCCGTTGAATTGGATTCGGTTGTCGAATTATAACTTATTTTTTATTTTTAATGAAAAATATGTAAATTTATATACAACACATTACTAATAACTAAAAATCTCATAAAATTCAATTGTTAAATACTAAAAATCTATGATATTTATTGCAAACTTTAAACAAAGACAAATATCATAGCAATTTTAAAAGAAAAATATTAAAAATTCACAAATTAATCAATACAAAGTAATCAAATTTTAAACAAAAAAATACACATATATATTATTAATAAATATAAGGGTTGGGTCAACCCAATTTTTTTTTAGCCAACACACAACCCAACCCAACCCAATAAAAATAGAAAAATTCAACTGAACAAGAACAAAACTAACCCAACCAACCCTTACATTTTTGGTTTGGTAGTCCGGGTTGTTCGGGGTTATTTGAGCACCTTTACTTCTATCCGTTTCTATCTATACTAATAGACTTCTATCAATTTCTATCTAACCTCTATCAAAGAAAATTAAATTTTTTTCTATTTTGTATAAATAGGTTCCCTTATTTTTCTATTTTTGAAAATCCCCTTTTATTTTCTTGTCAAAGTAATTTCCAAAGAATCTTATTTTCTCTTTTTTCATATTTTGAGAAAAAAACCAGACGATGGCAATAATCTTAGGGAATTGTACAAAATAGATGGAATTAAGGATAGAAAACTAGCTCGTTTTAAGAGTTATCAAACACCCACAACTTAACTCTTGATCATCCCGAACAAGGAAAAATAGAAATATACATTCAAACAAAAAGGCTTTATTTGTTTTGACTCAATCATTTAGTTCAAATTGGCTCAATTCAATCACATGATTCACTTAATCATGTAATTTATTCAATCATGTAATTCTAATCTCGAGTCTCAATAGAATCACTTGGGTAATCAAAGATTTGCAAACAATCAATTGAAACTCATTTTTGATTTTTTTTTTTTTTAATAAAATCATGGAAGAAAGAATGCAATGCTCCCGTTATTTTAGAGTCTAAGACACCAAAAAGGGTTTATTTACCTCTCATTTCTCTTCCTCTACTCTAGCTCAGTTTTCGGTTTAAGTCATACCATCTTGAAGAAGAGAGGCAATACTAACGCAAGGATGCCTAAAAACTCACACACACAAAAAGTAGAAGGCATCTTTTTTACCTAAAGGGCTAGCTTTCACACTCAACCGTCAGGAACCTATCCACTATTTTCTCACGAGGCCCAAACTAGACACGAAAAAGGTAGCTCTTTTCACCCCTATTCATGCACACACACGGTTAGTAAACTAATACTTGTTTTTACCTGCAAACTTTTATTTTAACTTACTTTTTTTAGCAACTATTTTTTATGTGTACCACATACTAGGCCCCTTATTATCCACTTTGTCTAGTCTTACTTCTGAAACAAGTTGGAAACCCTAAAGGCTGAAGGTGGACCTTTCGAGCTGACAACGAAAGTCAAGAAAGATAAAAATTTTTCTGAAAATCTAGGATTCTAAAATGGACTTGAAACAAGACACTCAATTTTTCATGAGATTGAAAAGATTTTTTGGTTTTTAAATGAGGTCAAAATTTTGTTTGAAAATTTTTGTATCTAAGATCTTGAAAGAATACACTTAAATAAGTGCGTAATAAACTTTTCATTGATTAGAAAGAAATGAGTGAGTAAAAATTATGAATTGAGTTGAATAAAAAATTATTAAGATGATTTTTTTTTATATGTTCATGCAATCAAAACATTCATAAATTTGAAGCCAAAAATGACAAAATTTTTAGAATGGGTCAACATTTGTCTATCAATGTATCAAAATCACAAAACCATACCAAAATCATCAAAATATATATCAAAGCATCAATGTCATAAGATCTCAAATTATCAAAGTATATAAAAATTATCAAGACTACAAATTCAAATATCACAAATCACAAACCACAAAACCCGAACTCAGATACTCAAAGATTATCTAGACATGCATATATCATTGTTAATAAAAAAATTTCAGCATGGCTTATTTTCTAGATATTAAGTCAAATTACCCAAATTCAAAGCATACGTGCATTGGACCCACCCCTAACTTTAAAAGCTAACATTGTCCTCAATGTTGTAAAATAAAAGAAAATACAAGGACAAAAAAGAAAGAGGGGAACAAACAACTCCCATGATTTTTGGACGGGTGCTTGATCTTTTAAGCAAAATGTAAAGCTTTCTTGATGATTATTTCCTGCAGAGAAGAAAGAGTTCAAAATTATTTTAGTTCTTTATTATTTTAGAATGCTAAAAAGAATGAAAAATAAGAACTAAGAAATTATAAAAATCAAAAGAAAGAAAGAGAAAAATTTGCTTCTAAAGAAAGAGAAGAATTTGACGTTTGGCTCTCTCCAAGAAAGAAAAATATTTATCGTTGATTGCACACGTTGGGTGATGTGGGCCATGTGTAAGAGGGTTCGTCAAAGCAAGGCTCAAGTGAGCTTGATTGACTTGCCCTTCATTAAATCTTTTTGAGCTTGAGCCTTTTCACCCTTTTCTTCAATTCTTTTTCTTCTTAAGGAACATGAAGAGTTGTTAATGTTTATTCATCTAGTCAAGCACATCCACCTCAAGAGTTGAGGAAGCCTTGACACAGTGGGAGGGTTTCGAACCCACCTGCTTGTTATATGAGTTTAATAGAAACTCTAACCATCATATCAAATGACGACATTAAGGATCTATTGTCCTATAAATAGGCAATGGATGATGTGGACAAAGATGAATGAGTTAAGGCTATGGATCTCAAAATGGAG
The DNA here is from genome assembly GCF_009727055.1 of Benincasa hispida. Classification (NCBI taxonomy): domain Eukaryota; kingdom Viridiplantae; phylum Streptophyta; class Magnoliopsida; order Cucurbitales; family Cucurbitaceae; genus Benincasa; species Benincasa hispida. The sequence continues at coordinate 32,856,049 of NC_052358.1, read as the reverse complement.
TTTATGTACTTTAATTCAGTCTAGGATCTTAAAGTCAACCTTATAGGGTAAAACCTATAGGTTGCAAATGGATCTACAAGAAGAAAAGAGGTGTAGATGGTAAGGTACAGACCTTTAAGATTAGCCTGGTGACAAAGGGTTATACCCAAGTTAAAGAAATGGATTATGAGGAAAGTTTCTCACATGTTGCCATGCTTAAATGTATATGGATTTTCCTATCCATTGCCACATATTATGACTATGAGATATGACAATTGGACGTCAAGGCTGCCTATGGTATTCTTAATGAGACCATCTACATGCAGCAACCGAGGGGTTTATTACACAAGATTAAGAGCAAATTTTTTGCACGCTTAATCGGTCTATTTATGGATTGAAAGAAGCATCTCGATCTTGGAACTTAAGATTTGATATTGTGATCAAGTCTTATGGCTTTAACCAAAATGTTGATGAACCTTGTGTTTACAAGAAGATCATCAATAGTTCAGTTGCTTTCTTAGTGTTATACACAGATGATATCCTACTCATTGGGAATGATATAGGTCTACTGACAGATGTTAAGAAATGGCTAGCTGCCCAATTCCAAATGAAAGATTTGAGAGAGATGCAATTTGTTCTAGGGATCCAGATATTTAGGGATCGAAAGAACAAAATGCTAGGCTTGTATCAGGCATCTTATATTGACAAGATGCTTGTTAGATAATCGATGCACAATTCCAAGAGGGGTTTATTATCTTTCAAGCATGGAATTGTATTATCTAAGGTGTTGGGTTATATGTCCTAAAACTCGTAGTTTGTAAACAGTAAACATATATAAAGTTTATGTTAGGGTTAATGCCCTAAATCTCATAGGGTCCTATAGTTTGTAAATATTTTGAACAAAGTCATTGTTTATTTAATAAAATATGTGATATTTTATTCCATATTTAGTTGCATTAACAATAAACTCATAAACTAACATCAAAGGTTATCTTGTAGCTTAAACATGTATGTAGAGACATACGGGTGGATCACATTTAAGTAATAAACTAAATGGTCTGTAATAGATGGATAAGGACGGGTACTTTATCCTTGTGACACTACAAGTATGGCTCGCTTTGTAGGTGTTATAATTATTGTAAAGTGCTACAAATGATCTAATCCTGATCATTCATGTATAGACATGTGAGCGGGAATATTCTATACAAGGAGTTTGTATCAGACCAGACCACGAAATGTTTAGGCTCATTGTATAACGTCATTCATAATAGAGACATACATTTCACCAAGATGACCATAGGTAACTTGACCTGAATCCTGAGTGAGTTGTGAACTCCTACCTATGAGGGCGGTCCTTTGATTTGTATGGGTGAGAGTGGCTAGATCGTCGACTCAATAAGTCTACTATTTTAGGGATTCGTCTGATTGGAAAGCTGGGAACATAGCTACATAAGAAGGAGTTCATTCCTTCCCCAAGCTCGAGGTAAGTTGATAAATTGCTCCCTTAAGGGCTAATTTTGGGGCATGAACAATGTGGCGCCACACCCTCTCCTAGCTCGAGAGGAGTTTAGTTGGACTATGATATATTGTTCACTAAAGGAATCAGTGGTACTTAAGGAGTTAGTTGTAACTATAGGGGCAAAACGACAATTTTGGTCCAGTTGTACTTATGAGCAATTTGTGAAGGGTGATTGTATTGTTGTTTGGCCAATCAATAGTACGATGACCCTTCACAAATTGCTCGTAAGTACAGTTTGGCCAATTTACCATTTTGCCCTTATAGTTACATCTAACTCCTTAAGTACCACTGATTTCTCTAATGAACAATACATCATAGTCCTACTTCTTGGGCCATGAGAATGAAGGATCTCATATTTAAGAGTTCCATGAGCGCTTTCGGATCGCTCCGATCTCACCGTGACCGAAATACAACATTATATATTCAACACATACAGTTATGCAAATAAACTCTAATTAACGGCATGCTATGAACAACAAAAACACAAGGGAAAGAGTGCCATACCAATTGAAGACGTTTTTCACACTTCGGCACTCCAAGTAGCGGAACAAGCGATCTACCAACGCCCAACGGAAATGTCAACAATAGCAGCACGAACAACCGTAAATTCACGACCGCAATGAGGATGACACCACCATTAAAGAGCCCCAGGTATTCTCGGAGTGAAAACCTAAAGGGTGGTCTTTGGTGAATTTGGTAAAGGAAGGAGAAAACACGAATCATGTAGAGGATAAGCAAGTGAGAGGGAAGAAAACGTTATCACATAGCAGAAATGCTTATCGTTTAGAAGAAGCTACACGATCATGTAGATTTTACTGAATGATCGTTTAGGAAAAGGTATACGATCGTTTAGTAAAATCAGCACACTATACGATCATTTAGAGAAGCTATCCGATCGTGTAGAAAATAGTGTGTGATCGTTTAGGTGCGAGGTAGATGATCGTTTAGGCAAAGAGGACTATTGTATAGGCTCTCGTTTTATGTAAGCGATCGTTTACAATTCTCCAACGCACGCTCTCACTTTTTCTCTTCGGGCAATTGAATGACGGGGCGAATGAACTTTTCATTCAAAATGAAACAATTTCATTTTTATTTCATCGGTTACAATAACCGACTCATTCCCATTAACCCACGTCTAAACGTGAAAATTGGCTTAATTATCATATAATTAACCAATTAATTAACTAATAAATATAATTATATTATTTTTAACCTATAGTTTGATATCACATATCTACTATAGTATTTTCTCCTCTACTTGATATAAATCATATTTATATCTAATTTCATCTAAAATAACGTATCTCATACATTTAGTCAATTATATCATATATAATTAACCAATCCAATTATATCATATATAATCGAACTTCCTCTTGTCAATTTGAACATTTCAAATTAACCCAAACACTGGTTCTCGACTTTATCCAAGCTATTGGGGACCTAATGAACTTGTGGCTCGAAGCTCCAACAGTCCGTAAATAGCTGACTAAACTCTTTAGCCACGAGATCCACCATCCGTTAACTGTCTGGCATTCCACTAAATACCAACAGCTGAACTCTTCTTACCACAGATATATTTCTGTGTCCATCAGATATAACCAATCATGAGTACGATGACCCCTTCACAGACGCTCATAAGTACAACTAGGCCAAATTACCGTTATGCCCCTTTAGTTACATCTCACTTCTTAAGTACCACTGATTTCTCTAATGAACAATACAACATAGTTCAAGTATGTGTGAACACCTCTAGGGCCAAGAAAAGGTATGTGGCGCCACATCGTTCAAGCCCCAGAATCAACCCCTAAGAGAGCTATTTATCTATTTACCCATGCCTCGGGGAAGGAATGAATTCCATCTTGTGTAGCTTGTAGCTGAGTTCCCAGCTCCCAAATCAAACGAATCCCCAAAATGGTAGGTTTGAATCGGCGACCTGGCCACTCGCATCCATACAAATCAAAGGACCGCCCTTAATGGCAAGAGTTCCCAACTCACTTAGGATTGAGGTCATGTTACCTATGGTCATCCTAGTGAAGTGAAGTCTCTGTCATGAACGGTGTTATATAACGAGACGTTAACACTTCGTGGTTAGGTCTTATACAAACTCTTTGTATAGGACGCCCCTGCTCGCATGTCCCCTACTGATGACATGCAGAAATGAATGTCATCTTAGGCCTTTTACTTAGAATTATGAAGGTTGTTAGGCAGAATATGCGGCAATCATGATAAGAATTCACGAGAAAGTGAGCTTGCATTGATTAGCATGTTGAATCTCAGCTAACCCGTTATTTTGCGTTAATTATGCGTTCAATATTCTATTTTTGTAGCTAATGTAGGAAATGAACGCAAATGCAGAAACCGGACCACCGCATAGACGACCGATGCGGAGAAACACTCCATCGCAAAGGTAAACACATCGATCAACGCATGGATGTTACGGTAATCAGCCATATGTGTCCATCGCATGGGAGTTGCGCTTGTCAAGCGATTGCGATCATCATGTAGAGTTGTGGTATTAAGCGAATGCGGCCATTGAATGATTGCAGCTAGTGACAATGCAGACTAATGGGATCAAGGCAAGGTAGGTGGAATGAACGCATCAACGCATCTATCTCGAGAAAATCCAATGCTGATGCTGACATTTCACCTACCACACCGTTAGTGGTAGAGGTTCAAAAAGGACTAATGCGCCGAACGTCAGACTTAGAGCAGTCCAATTAATGTTGTCGGCGATCCAAGCTCTATAAATAGAGGCTGATGAATTGAAATTCAAGTTATCCGGAGATTATCCCTCAAACTGGGGATTTTCCCCGTGATCCAGACAAATTGCGTGAGAAGATGGCTGAGAGTTCTTCACCTCCTTCATCCATTCCAAGTGATGATCGGAGCTAGATCTAGAGAGAGTCAGCTTCTTTGCCCATCTATGGCACCACCGGCAGCCTTAACGCACATCCGCTGGAGGTAAGTCTTTGCTTCCAGCCGGTCATTCCATTTCATTTTATTTTCTTACATTGTATTGTATGACATTTTATGCTTAAAGAATTAATACAATTTATTTTCAATGCACTTCTCTATTTCCTTTGACTCCATTTCCATCTTCTTGCTTAGCATCTTTACTTTCATAGCAACACTTAGTGGGATTACTTGAGTATCGCATACTTAGTCATGTGGATTAGGAATATGAAGCATGTAGAAACCCATTGAGAGGTGTGCGTTGCGTGAGTGTGTGAGTAATATTATTTGCTTAGTGTGAAGCTATTGCAACGCCTATCTATAGGTTAATGCATTGCTTGTCTATAAGTAAAGTCAGCAACCACCAACTGCCTGGGAGGGTAAGTGGTTGGTCGTATTAAGCAATGTATGCATTGTTCACTAGGGATAGTAACAATCTTAGGTCAGCAAAATTCATGCGGTTACCTTGTCTTATGAGCACTTCATTCATCATTTAGGCATACTTGGGAGAGTAGTCTAAAACACAAATCTAAGACTCGGGAGACCGAATTGGAACACATAGGCAAGAATGGGGATCTTAGAGATAAGCTCTGTTTGTCAACACTGCATCGCATGCCTCTAGGAATAGGTATGATGATATGTGGTCGTCTTGTGAGTGTATCATCGTATAGACAAGAATTAGAGGCTTATGTGTAGGTGCCTTATAGACACCTTTGCACATACATCACATGCGTTCTAGCATTAGAAGCCGTAGCATTCGCACCGGGAGGTGGTTTACTATTGTATGAGTGTTGCATGATCACATGGCTTGTGCTGACTAAGGGTGCCCTTGCGGTCACTGTTAAGGGTTGCAATGAAATCATCTCTGCAATTTATCTATTTTTCCATACATTTATTTCATGTCAAGGTTTTTCGTATCTCTACCTTTCATGCATGAATTCATTGCAATATCTGTTAGATAAGATGCATATTCTATTCTTTTATTTAAACTACCGTATGCACATCACCACATTCATTTTGCTACAAGTCCCTGTGTTCGACCTCGGATTACCCGAGAAACTTGCGTTCGCGTTATACTTGGCGTGAACGCAAGAAAACTTATGGCAGGACGTATGGTCATTGCATACATTCATTAATGCAATCCAACGCATGACCATCGACGCATGTTTATCAATGCATATCTTAAGAACATGCATCGCATACCGCGATCGAGGGATTTTGGTTGTCGAGTAAAATTGACTTCCAAATTTCTGCCATCACCTACACGAATGATCAGGATCAGACCATCTATGACAAGTCACAACACTTATGACTATTCCACAAAGCGGGTTGCGTCCGTATGACCAATATAAGGTTTCCCTCCTATATCCATATACTACAGACCATTTTGGTTATCACTCAAGACATGATCCACTTGTATGTCATCACATACATGCATGAGTCACATACAGATAACCAGGGATTTTATGTTACCTTTGTTTGTGGTAAAACAAATAAAACAAGCAACTGAGCAAAATACTAGATGTAAAGTAAATATCATATATTATACAACACAAGCATTCATACAAACTATTTAAAAACTACAAGACACGAGACTTTAGGGCATCAACCCCAACATAGAAAGTGTGGCACCACATTGTCAAGTCCTGGAATCAACCTTTAAGGGAGCAATTTATCTACTTACCCCTACTTTGAGGAAGGAGTGAATTCCGTCTTGTGTAGCTGAGTTCCCAACTCCCCAATCAGAGAATCCCCAAAGTGGTAGGTTTGAGTCGACGATCTGGCCACTCGCACCTATGCAAATCAAAGAACCGCCCTCATAGGTAGGAGTTCCCAACACACTCAGGATTAAGGTCATGTTACCAATGGTCATCCTAGTGAAATGAAAGTCTCTGTCATGAACGACGTTATATAATGAGACTATTTTGTGGTCCAATCTTATACAAATTCCTTTAAATAGGATACCTCCGCTCGCATGTCTCTACATGAATGACTATGATAAGATCATTTGTAACACTTTACAACACTTGTAACATCTACAAAGCGGGCCATATCCGTAGTGTCACCAAGATAAGGTTTTTCTCCTTTATCCATATACTACAGACCATTTAGGTTATCATTTAAGGCATGACCCACTTGTATGTCTCCACATACATGTTTAAATTACAACGATAATCAGTGATCTTAGTTTATTGGTTTGTGGTTATACAACTAAAATATCTCATATTTCATAGACTGAAGTGAATAAAATATCTCATATTATAAATCACAAAACATTTGTTCGTACAGATGTTTACAAACTACAGGACCCAATGAGATTTAGGGCATCAACCCTAACAAGTTAGGGCCTGTGAGAAAAGAGTGATAGGTTCCCTGCAGTATGACTATGGAAGCTATCCCTCTAGGTAAAATAAATGCCATTTACATTTTGTGTGCGTGAGTTTAAAAGGCACTCTTGTCCTAGAAGTGTCTCGCTTTTTTGCAAGATAGTATACTATATACTGATAACCGAGCCAGTGTAAGACGAAGAGGAATTGAGAGTTAGTTATAACCTTTCTACTAGTTTTAGCTTTTAAGTAAACTGAAATTGAGTAGTCTCTTCTTTTATGGCTTTACAAGAAAAAGAACGTTTTCTTTTTAAAAATAGGCTTCAATTCTTTGTTAGAAAATTTTTAAAGGTTTAAGTGCCCATTTGTATCATTCGTTTGCTTGATTGTTGAAAAAAGAGATATGAATTAAATTTTTTAGTAAACCACATGAGCATAATAACATTTTTGAATGACTTCTCTGAATGAATGCACATTTAATATTCATTTTTTCTTGAATGTATGCATATTTCTAGTTTAGACTTGCTAAAGGCGACCAAGAATTAAGTTGGGGGTGTTTTGTTAGGTCTTTAAATGATGTATATTTACTATGTTAATTCCTCCAAAATTGTGTTAATTATTTGCTTTAATTGCTAAATTTGTAGATAAAACGGTCCCCGAGGTGTTTAGGAGTCATTAAGAGAAAATTGTGCCAAAAGGATAAAAAAATGACCAAGAAAATCAACAAATTGAAGAAAATTGAATAATTACTGAAATGCCATCGAGTATCATAGAGTAAAAAGCCATCGAGTAATCGAGCATCGAGTATTTACCAAAATACTAGCAAGTATAATCGGGTTAAGGGCATAAAGCATCAAGTAAATGTCATCGAGAAATCGAGTTAAAGCCACCGAGTTTCAGCGTCACAACCCTAGAAGAGGCATCGAGCAACACTTAAAGACAGAATGCTCATTTTTGCTGCAAAACGGGGCAGCATTACAATGCTTTGGATTTTAACGTGATTCATCACCCGCACATGCCTTACATAACGCAGCGTCAAGCACGAGCATCACATCTTAAGCGAAACGCTTCTTGGCTTTTTCTATGATTTAGCGTTGCAACGCTGACCCCAACATTGTGACGTTATCCCTGCAGCTATAAATAGTTTTCTTTCATTTTTTTGCTAAAAGAAGGAAGCATGATTTCGATAGAGGCTGAAATTTCTCTCTGTATCAGTTAGTCTCTATGGTATTTTTGTTTCCTACCTAGGTTAGATTTTGATTTGTAATTCTTCATGAATTTATCTATAAATTTGTGAAGTAATTCAATCTTATTTCTATTTCAAGAGTTCTTGTAAATTCTTTTGAGTTTTCTACTTTTCTTTATTATTAGCAATCTGAATTTGAGCATTTTTTAATATGTTTTTAATTCTTGAAGCATGTTGAATGATCTAATGGACTCTTCCTTGCCATTTACATCTGTTTCTCTACCTTCGAAAAGTTCTCTCAATCTATGGGTCATACTTGAGCTCAGGAGTATTTTCTTCGCTCATACGACGCTTACTTCTTTCTTCACAAGAGGAATGGCAATACTCCAAAGTTCGAAAGTTGCAAAGATCAAAGAGGTTTACACTACTCTTATCACTTCAATTCTTTCCCAAGTTTTAAACTCTTGCTCTTGCAAGGGTCTGGTGTCTCTTCTCCGTGCTGTTTTCGGCTGTCTCTTGACCTTTCCAAAAATTAATTTCTTCTCAAGAATTCTCTTCCCTTCGCTTAGTTGTCCTCCTGATTTGGTAGCATTGAGTATTTATAGACTTCCAGACAAAACAGTTCTTCTCATTAATGATTGTGTAAATGGGCAGCATTAATTTCCATGCCCTGTTGCACCGTCTGATGGTCACCGGAAGTTAAATGGATTTGCAACGGTATGGTCTTCAACGACTTTCAATTAAATTTCTGATTTGACCGTTATCGGCTTTACGCCCCATCACGTTTTATTACATTAGGCTACTGCCTTTATGTAAGGTCATCACGCGATCATCTTTGAAGTACCCTTGGATTGTCAACTCAAAACGCGCTATCGCATTGTTCCTGCACAGAATAACTCAGTTTAACTACTTTTATGCGATGAGAGTTAGCGATCGCAATTTTTCTTTTAGTTTGGCGTATTCAATCGTAATATTGCCTATTTACCATCACTTTCTCCCATTGTTTTAATAATTTGAGCTTTAATAACTTGTATTTCTACCAGTTATCAACAGACCAGTTTGGTTATCACTTAAGGCATAATCTACTTATATGTCTCCACATACATGCTTAAGTTACAATGACAACCATGGATCTTAGTTTATTAGTTTGTGGTAAAGCAATTTAATCATCTCATGTTTCATAGACAACAGTGAAGAAAATATCTCATATTATTACAACACAAGCGTTTGTTCAATATAGGTGTTTACAAACTACAGGACCCTATGAGAGTTTAGGGCATCAACCTCAACAATCTCCCACTTGTCCTAAAGTGGGTGGGTGTACAATACAACAAGTACAAATCAATAAACTAGGGCACTAAGGCCCAGTACAAAAATCTCCCACTTGCCCTAGTATTGTCGTGGGTGTTCTCATAGACCTATGCTCTGAAGGTGACCCTAAAAAGCTGTAGTCATGAGAGCCTTCGTAAATAGGTCAAGAACGTTGTGCTCTGAAGCGATCTTCGTGACTATTACGTCTCTTCGATGCATTGTCTTAGGAATGAGATGATACTTTCGCTCTATATGTTTGCCGTGCTTGTGACTCCTGGACTCCTTGGAGTTTGCCACAGCACCACTATTATCACAATAGAGGGTGATGGGCCTAGACATGTCTGGAACAACTTCCAGATCAGTCAGGAACTTCCTAAGCCAAACGACCTTCTTAGTAGCTTCACAAGCCGCTGCATACTCGACCTCCATCGTGGAGTCGACGATGCACCTTTGCTTAGTACTTCGCCAGACTACAACTCCTCCGTCAAGAGTGAACACTGAGCCTGAAGTGGATTTCTGAGAATCCTTATCAGTTTGAAAGTCAGAGTCTGTGTATCCAGTAAAGATCAAATCCTTAGATCCATCCACAAGCATGTAGTCCCTTGTTCTCTGAAGATACTTGAGGATGTTCTTAACGGTGGTCTAGTGACTCTATCCTGGATTAAACTGATACCTACTGACTATCCCTACAATGTAACAGATGTCTGGTCTAGTACACAATATTGCATACATCAAACTGCCAACGGCGGAAGCATAGAAGACCTACCTAATCTTCTCAACCTCTTGAGGTGTCTTAAGACATATTTCCTTAGACAATGTAAATCCATGCCTAAAAGACAGTAGGCCCCTTTTGGAGTTCTGTATCGAGTACTTGAGCAACATCTTGTCAATGTACGATGCCTGGGACAACGCTAGCACTTTATTCTTCTGATTCCAAAAGATATGAATACTAAGAACAAACTAAGCCTCTTCGAAATCTTTGATTTAGAATTGGGTTGCTAGCCAGTTCTTAACTGATGTCAGTAGACCTATCTCATTCTGAATGTGTAGGATATCATCTACATACAGGAAAACTACTGAACTGTTAATAATTTTATTGTAGACACAAGGCTCATCAACATCTTGGTCAAAGCCGTACGATTTGATCGTAGTATCAAATCGGATGTTCCAAGATCGAGACGACTGTTTCAGCCCATAAATAGACCGATTCAGTTTGCAAACCTTTTTCTCTTGATCTTGGGTTATGAATCCCTCGGGCTACCCCATATAATTGGTCTCCTTAAGATTACCATTCAGAAAGGCAGTCTTAACGTTCATTTGCCATATCTCGTAGTCATAATATGAGGCAATGAATAGGAGGATGCGGATAGACTTTAACATGACAACAGGCGAGAAAGTCTCCTCATATGATCCTCCTCAAGGAAGGTAGTGTTCGTCGACACAAACACTCTGTTGTCCTTAGGGTTTCTTTGAAAGCTCATTCAACACGATTTTACTTCTTGGTTTGTGCTCCCCTATGTGGTCCTTCTCAAGAAAAGTAGCATTTGTCAATACAAATACTTTATTTTCTTTGAGATCATAGAAATAACCACCTCTCGTTTCCTTGGGGTAGCTTAAAAATAGGCATAACCTTGAACGCAGTTCTAATTTATTAGGCTTGGCCTCAAGCACATGCGTTGGGCATCCACAGATTCTAAAATGACGTAAACTAGCTTTACGACCGTTCCATAACTCCAGAGATTCTTTAACAGCACTTTTAGAGGAAACACAGATCAGGATATAAGCTGCAGTCTCCACTATATAACCCCAAAACGAGTCAGGCAAGGAAGTGTAACCCATCATAGACCGAACCATATCCAATAGGATTCGATTTCTCCTTTCTGATACACCATTTTGCTAAGGTGTACTAGGTGCTGAGAGTTGGAAAATTATTCCATGTTCTATCAAATTGTTCTGGAAAGTCAAATCCAAAAACTCTCCACCTCGATCAGATTGAAGTATTTTAATCATTTAATGCATTTTCAACTTCAGCCTTGAATTCTTTGAACCTTTCAAAAGACTCAGATTTTTATTGCATTAAACAAACGTACCCATACCTCAAAAAATCGTCAGTGAAAGTGATGAAATATTCATAACCTCCCTTAGCTCTTACATTCATCGGACCACAAAGGTCTTAATGTACTAGCTCTTGAGGTTCTTTGGCCCTATGACATTTTTCAGTAAAAAAGCCTTTTAGTCATTTTTCCTTCAAGGCATGACTTACACATTGGTAAAGAATTTTCTTCTAACTCACTTAGAAGTCCATTCTTCACCAACCTCTTAATTCTATTGAGATTAATGTGTCCCAATCTTAGGTGCCAAAGTTGGGCATTTTCCTTAGAAGAAATTCTAAGTTGCTTATTTTGAGTTATGATAGTTTTAAAAAGCTCTATGTTATGGAGGGCATTTGTTACTAACGACCTTAGCACATACAAATTATTTTCCTGGTGAGCAGAACATATATCAACTCCATTCTTAGTAATAAACACTTTATTATAAGAAAAATTAGGTTGATATTTACATTTTAACAGACACTTTATAGACAATAAGTTCCTTTTTAAATCAGGAACAACAAATACATCATTCAAAATGAGAAATTTTTTCTGTAAAGATAACCGGAGACCTCCCACTGCTATAGCTGAGACGACGTGTCCGGTTCCAACTTGCATCATCATCTCACCAGCACCAAGCTGCTACTAGGAACTAATACCCTGAAATGAAGAAAAAACATGGTTAGTGACCCCAGAGTCAATAATCCAGGCAGAATCATCATTCTCCACTAAACAAGTCTCTAAAACAAGCAAATCACATTTACCTTGTTTGGACTTCTTTTTCTCTGCCAAATATCTGGGACAGATCCTCTTCAAGTGCCCATCCTGATTGCAATGAAAACATTTGCTCTTGTCAACCCTCATTGGTTGTCTACCCCTTTTTCTATCTGTGAGGATCTCACTAGAGCGCCTTCTATGGCCGAATAGGCCATGGCCAAGCTTACTAAGAGCTGGTTCGAGACCGGCCAAGCAACCTCGGGGGTAGGAATAGTGAAAGAAAGATAAGAGAAAGAAGCGGGGTAGAGGAATTGGTCGACGTCGAGAAAGCTCTGCAAGCTTCCCTTTTGCGCTATAGAAATGGATGGAAATTCCCGCCTGTTATTTTCACCTTTCCCTCAAGATACTTGTACGTTATCGGTGACTTACTCGTAGTAAGCCCAAGCTTCAGATCCATTCTGATCCTGAAATATCTCGTTGTGCTTTCCTTCACTTAGAAAGTCTACACCTTTTGAAAACCCGAAGATCATATATGACTTACCAAAAACGAAAAGAAAGGAGAAAGGCACGGGATAATCCCGAGTAATGTAAGTAACTAAAGACCCTATCGGTTCATGTGAATAGAAGGATGCTGCCGAGAATCTGCTACCAAGTCAGTATGACTAGAAGTTGACCTGAGAAGGGGAATTTCCTATGTCTCGGGGGATAGCAGCAATCTGCAGGTTCGAGAGACCTGTGGAAAAGGAAAAGAAGCACAACTCTCTTATACAATAAGTTAGCGAGCACTAAGGAGGGCAAAAGCTATTTTAGTATTTACTGCTAATCCGATGCCCACCCCGCCTCATATTATGTCGGAATGGTATTTCCTACCTTGGAGCAACATCTTATGGGTTAGCAGGAGTCTTCCCCTTACCACCCTTCTTCTTCTTCCACTTTCTGGTGCCGGAGGAAGAAGATGCAGACTTAGTTCCAGAGGTCGAACCTTTGTGGAACTTTTTAGATGATGAAACAACATTTTCTCCACCCTTCTTCTCCTTGCTTTTCAACAAGGATTGAAAAGTTAGCAACTCGTTGAGCAGAGTAGTACGGTTGTAGTCAATCCTATTCATAACAACATTGCTACGAAAATGAAGGAAGCTATTTGGTAAGGAATCCAGAATGATGCTAACCTGGCTGGTCTCATCGATGTTAGACCCGTTCATCTCAGCCACGTTGAAGTGAATCATCATGTTAAGAACGTGTTCCCTAACAGATGACCCCTCTTACATCTATGAGTTGAAGATATACTTGAGAGCGTCGTGCTTGAGCTATGCGGATGGTTGTCTGAACATTCCCCCAAGGACTCCATGATCTCACATGCAGTGACCATGGGCTCATGCTTCTTGGCCAAAACTTCGTTAAGGTTGGCCAAGATGTACACTTAGGCCTTCTCATTCGTCGTTGTCCATCACTCGTTTGCCTCTCAAACATTTCAAGGAGCAGTAGAAGCTGGAATAGAAAGAAGGACAAATCTGAGATTATCGATGATTAAAATTATGTTTATTGTATTTTCCTAACTAGTGTAGTTCTTGCCAGTTAGTTTGTCGGCGACAAGTAAACTATGAGTCGCAGTAGCCATAATATAATTGTTGAAACAGAACAAACTTAATTAAGTCTACTTGCATTAAACTAGTTTTATAAAACTAATCATGTTTTAGCAAAATAGTCTTGTCTGCCCTAAGTTACATCTATTTTGCAATGATGCTTCAGTGAGGCAGGACAAAAGTCACCGTAGGGTGATCAAGTGCCTCTTCACTGAAATGAGACATTCTCAACCATTAGATAGAAACAACTCCTTGTAATTGAATCTAATAGTCACCATTGTTTGGTCTAGATTTTGTTAACATCCTTAACAATTTTGTGCAAGTGTAGCCCTTCATTTTAGGTCCCAGAGTCCCGCCCTAATGAGCCAACTTTAGGGAAAAGTCGATTAAGACAAGAGACTAAAGCAACCCTATCCATTTCTGGAGACCAAATAAAGAGTTATGCAAAATTATCATCCTTTACGGGGACACCCACGATGCCACGAGGCAATGCATAAAACTTTATCCAACCTAATGAGAGAGAACGGGGGAGATATGTTGTCATATGTCCCGCTCCAACTTACTATGAACACTCTCTCCATTCACCTTGGTATTGACTTACCTAAATACCACCTGTAGGGGGACACCCATGGTGCCTCGAGGTCGAGGATGGATCTCACGGTGTGAACTTTTAGGGAAAAATATGTAGACGTTAAAGTGAAGTATTATTACTCCATTTTCCTCCCAGGGTTCATTAACTTAGAAAATATGGCTACTTATTTTAACTAAGTGATTTATTTAATTTGCTCAAAAACAACATTTGCTTTTGATGATTAAACAACTTTGATTCAAGTCTTATTAAACTCTTTAACAGACTTTCATCAAATTTGCATGTATGTAACAAATCTATCTAATTCACCTTTCCAGATAGGTTCCCAAGTAGGGGTGCGACGTTTCCATCGACTTAAGTACCCCAACCTAGCCAGAACCAGCCTTAGACAAAAGGTCTCTTATAAATACATTTATCACATATTTATTCTTTTATTAGGAATCAATTTAATCCTATTAAACCAATTTAAAAGATTAAACATAGATTTCTAATCTTATTAGAAACATGATCTTAGGTCTATCTCAATCAAATTTTAAAAAACTTTTAAAAGAATGATTAAAGCCTAAGGTTTGCATGCAACTCTTATTGATTTTAATTCTAATTTCATTAATTATAACATTGATAAGAAATGAAACAATCAAAACCAACTAACATTGCAAGTTAGACATACATAAGTTGTTTATAACAATTATAAATTAACCTAAGGTAGAGTCATGCTTCATGCAATGTTCATTCATTACTAATATATAACTTTTATATTATCATGTAATGAAATAAGCTATACCATACATTCCATACAGACATTCAACCTTATATTATAACATTTATAATATAAATGATGCATGGATATGCTATAAAGCATGCATACATATATTATAACTTTTATATTATATGATGCATGGGCATGCTTTATGTAATTTAAATCATGCATACTAATATATTATAACATTTATAATATAAAATGATGCATGAAAATAAATGCATAACTTATGGTGGGTTTTAAAACTATATGACATACATTATGGCATATAAAATAAACATACATCACATGCATATTTAATTAAAGTTGATGGACTTAGATAGTAAATCTCAAAATCGAAAAATAAAAAGACTAAACTATTACAAAAGTTGAGTCCACCGGTTCAGAACAAGTGAACCAGGTTTTGAACTGCTCGCCTTGAACCGCTCCACCAAGAACCCTTGCAGCTTGATTGTGTAGCAAAGTCCTGATCGTCAAGTAACGAGTGTTGAGTATAGACGATCGTGTATAAGTGATCACGTAGCTTTTGACTATGCGATGAGCATGAAAGTCCACGCGATTGTGCAGCGTGCATCGAGTAGCGCATGTCATGCGGTCGTGTAGCTAAAGTCTATGCGATGAGCATGATAGTCTACACGATCGTGTAGTGTGCCCCGAGTATCGTATACTATGCGATCGTGCTACTGACCATGCGATGAGCATGATAGTTTACACAATCATTTAGCACGCAAACTTTGCGTCAAGTATCATATATCGCGCGATCGTCTACCTATCAAGTGCCTACGCGATCATGTAGCCAACTTAACACGATCGTGTAGCAAACTTTATACGATTGCATAACATTAACTATGCGATCGTTTAGCAGATGCTACACGAATCGTGTAGAAAAATCTACATGAATGCATAGCAAAATCTAAACAATTGTTTAGCTCTAGCAACACGGCGGCCACCGTTTCGTCTTCTCCATTGAAATGCACTGCAACCTTTCTTCTGAAGCTTTACGAACGACTCAAAATGAACAAATACAGACTGGATTGCAAGTTTAATGCCCAAAAATGTAGGGGCCCTTATAAATTTAACTTTGTAATTTAAACAGAAAGTCATAAACAGAGATACTACCCCAAAACATCCATCACCAACCATCCATAACAGTTGAACGGTAGAAACTAAAACTCTCCAAAACCTGGAAATGATTTCAATACCGAAATTGAATTTGGAATCAAAATGCGAACCTTGCTTTGATACCAACTGAAGGATCTCGATTTTAAAGAGATCATTGAGCAGAAGCGAATCATCCAAATTTCATTTAGATTGAAAACACAAATTTACAACAAACATACAGTTTATGTATTCTAACTTTTTACTAAAACATGCATTTTAAATAAGAAATAGGGTTCAAGAGATTATACCTTTGAAGAATGATTTTTCGCATAAACCTCTCAAACTATCATGAACTCGAACGCAGCAGCAACACTTGAAGACTTTCTTCAAGAAAAACATGAATTAAAATGCAGACACAACCACTTGGAACCTTCAACTACTTGTTGTGAGTTTGAAGGAGGAAGAAGATTGGGGAAGATGACTATCATATAACAAGCTTCTCAATCATGTAGTTAAAAGCTCCTATCGTATAGGCTCTGCAATTTTCGTGTAAACTTGTTGTACATCTGTATGGAAGAAAAGAATAATAAAATATTTTATTTCATTTTGCCATAAAAAACCAATTACCACGTACTAAGGTGGTTAGAGAGAAAAAGGGATTATTATCCAAACTAGTAAATACTATAAATAAATATGATAACCAATTTATCATATTATATTTATAACTTATAATTTTAATATTGCATCATATACAATATAAACTATAGTTTTTTTTCTCTATTTTATGGCATTTAATATAAGTCATATTTATATTAAATTTAATAACTATTGGAATCTCATTCAAATATTTCTTTCCTCCAATTTAAACTATAATTTATCTAATACATTATAAAAATTATATCATATATAGTTAAATTGCCTCTTATTAATTTAAACAATTCAAATTAAACCAAAAACTGATTCTCAACTAAATCATTTTGAGCTACAAAGGGACCTTATGGACTTATAGTTCCAACAGTATGTAAATAATTAAATAAACTCTTTAATTACATTATCCACCATCTGTTAACTGTCAAACATTCCACTAAAGACTGACAGCTGAACTCTTCGTACTACAGATATATTTCTGTGTCCATTGGATATAATCAATCAATAGTACGATGACCTTTCACATTGCTCGTAAGTACAACTGGAGCAAATTACCGTTTTGCCCCTATAGTTACATCTAATTCCTTAAGTACCACTAATCCATCTAATGAACAATAGATCATAGTCCTACTATGACTAAACCCGTCTCGGGCCAAGAGAGGGTGTGGTGCCACATTGTTATCCCTGCATCGGGGTAGGATGAATTTCATGGGGGTAGGAGTGAATTTCATGGGGTAGGAATGAATTTCATGGGGTAGGGGTGAATTTCATCTTGCGTAGCTGAGTTCCCAGCTCCCAATCAGACGAATCCCAAAATGGTAGGCTCATTGAGTTGGCGATCTAGCCACTCTCACCCATACAAATCAAAGGACTACCCTCATAAACAGGAGTTAACAACTCACTTAGGATTAAGGTTATGTTACCTATGGTCACCCTAGTGAAATGAAAGTGGGTATTATATAATGAGACTAAATATTTCGTGGTTCGGTCTTATACAAACTCTTTATATAGAATATCTCCGCTTGCATGTCTAATACATGAATGATCAGTGTCAGATCATTTGTAGCACTTTACAACATTTGTAACATCTACAAAGTGAGTCATACTCGTAGTGTTGGATGTTAGTTTATTGGTTTGTGGTTAATGCAACTAAAATATCACATATTTCATAGACAAAGTGAATAAAATATCAAATATTATCAATCACATACAAGTTTGTTCATACAAAGATTTACAAAGGACTCTACAAGATTTAGGGCAATCAACCCTAACAAATTCTAGCATGTGCATAGCCGAATAATTCATACATATAACATATTCTTAGTGTCTAAAACATACTTCTAAATTCACTTAATCCCAATTGAAACTAAAGAACTAAAGTTTTTGGCACAAAGGCGTTCCGATAGTAAGGTCAGTTACTTGGAATTAAGTCCAAATGTTTTCAATTTAACTTTGCAAAATCCTTGAACCCTGAATAAATCCTAAAACATAAATCAAATTTAAATTAAAATCCTACCGCCAATTCTCAATCTAAATAATTCCAAATACTTCCAAATGCTCACCCAACAAGTGTTTAACCCAAAACCACCCGAAATTTCAAAATCAAACCAACTCAACTGTTAGTCCGCCAAAATCAACTTTGAACTCCACTTGACAGCAACGGAAAACTTTCAGATCCGACCTCCTAAACCACAATTGAATCTATAGTTAGTCTAATAATCAATAGGTATCCAAGAACTATTAATAATGACCTCCAATCTTACCGAAAAAAAAAAACTTGCCGACACCACCTCTAAACTACTGGACAACACGTTGAGTGTGTCGAAATTCTTTAATCTATCACCCAAAATCAATGAGTATCAATAAAACGGAGCTAACATTTAATGGGTGTTCAAGAATCTTCAAAAACCCAATCAAGATAGCAATATATTCTCCAAAGAAGGAATTTTCAGTGAACCCAAAATCGGTGGCGACAGAACTGGCAACACCGATGAATACCGACGTCTGGCACGTGAATCAGATCTAGGATGCAAACTTCGACAACAGTGTGATCGGAACCTCACGACGCGAACAGACGGACGAGCGACTGCGTCTGGAGACTGATCTAGGCGCCACATGGCGCGGTGTATGACGGTCGACGCAAGCGACTGAAACCAGACGGCTGGAGGAAGACCTTGGGTTGTTGGTTCACGATGAAGAGGAAGAAGAAGATGAATAAAGGGTTTAATTTTCCTTTCTTTTTGTGCACGCTTCATGAAGAGACAAATAACTTTTATATATATGTATGTATATACACTTAATCCTTTCCCCAATCATATCAAACTTCATTTTCCTATATACAAATATAAATATTTAATCATTTTCTCCCATCACATTAACTTAAATTAATTAAATTTTGTCTCAACAATTTAAATCGACAACATTAGATCCCAATTAAAATCTAAACTTCCAAATCCCTCAAATCTATTATCCAAATCTTAAATTGAATTACCTTAACAAGTAAGGTCAATTTTAAATCTCAAAATTTCAAAAATACATCCCAATAATTCAAATAATTAAATTAAAATCACCTAAAAATTTGGAATGTCACATGTAAAAATGAATAAAAATATTTACAAAATATAATAAAATTTTAGAATTATCAATGATAGAGGTTGATAAACACTAGTCGACTTCTATTGGTATCTATTAGTGACATTGATAGACACTGATAGAAGTCTCTCAGTATCCATAAACGTCTATCGTTGACAGTTCTAAAATTTTGCTATATCTTGTAAATATTTTCAATAGTTTTACCATTTGAAATAATTTTTCTATTCTTTTCTTTTCTTCTTTTCTTTTTTTCTTTTTTTCTTTTTTTCTTTTTTTCTTTTTTTAAGTTTTTTTTCGGTGTTTAAAATATAAGTTCTATTTTAAGTTTTTTTTTTTTTGGAAAAAGTAACTAACTAAAAACTCACCTTTAAAAGTTAAGCCCCACTCAAAAGAGATTAAAATTCACACACTCATAAATAACCTCAATATGATGACCTTCAATTTTTTTATCTTCTTCAAGGCACACACTTTTCATTTGCTCTAAGCTTTTGGTCTTCTTCAAGCTTAATAATTTGTGCATACATAGATATCACTATAAATATGGGTTTTCTAGGTTAGACCCAAGTACTATTTATCATTTTTTTTCCTTATTTCTTTATGCAAACTACAACATTGTTTTCTCTATTGTATTCAATTGTCTTGGCATTACATGTAGAGAATTTCCTTCCCAATGATCGAATATTTAAACTAGCATGGATTGATGACTTAAATGTTGAATGAAACAAAGTTGTCAATTCATTTCTTGTGTTCGTTAACATCATGTGCGTAATTACGGTTGTTGTTGATTTTATCTACGCTGTGGACTTAATTATGATTGTTATTGAATTTTCCCTCATCCTCCATTTGTAGATGTCTTCCTAATTTTCTTTTCAATTTTTTCATAGTTATCTAGAATAGTGAGGAGGTTGGAAAAACAATTTTAAGTGTGAATATCTTTCTTAATGATATGTTTCGGTATCTCTCTCAATCTCCACTCTCCCAACCCATCCATAAATTCCTTTATCTCTTATTAACTAACTCTTAATACTAAATCAAGCTTGAATATAAAAGATTGTTTATTCATTATTTGCAAAACCATTAAAATTCTAAATTATTTTATATTAATTCCACCATGAGTTGTAAATTAAAATGAAGACAAAATTTAGAATTAGATTTTTTTTTTTTTTTTGTAAGAATTAGTCTATAGAAATAAATAAAAACATACAATTGAATCATCCCACATTCCCACATAAATTTCATAAATGGAATATTTAAATCAAAACTTCTCCACTCACATATAAATTAAATTCGTTCATGCTTGTCATAAATAAGCCATATAAAAATATTAAAATGTTTGTAGTTAATTGTTTAGACAATTGTGTAATTAGACAATAGACAGAGACAGGGTTCAATTCTTCATTAAAAACAGGAAAAAGAAAAAAAAAAGGGGGTCCAATTGTAATTAACTGAATCATTCATCCCCCTTCACTCTTTTTTTCGTTTTTCCTTTGTTTTTTAGATTTATTTTTTAAATTAATGTTATTTTAATAAATAATCACAAAAATAGGATTAGAGGAAAAATAATTATAAAAGTAGAGTTAAGAAATCGTGGATCCGATACATTATTACGAAAAGACGTGTACCAAATCCATAAATGTTTAAATAAATCGTGGACCCGACATATGGTTTAGAAAAAATCACATACAAGTCCACAATTTTAAGCTACACATGACAGCCACATGTAAGACTTTTTGTCATGTGAAAATCGTTGACCCATTAGAAATTGAGTTTCATGTACTCTTATTTATTAAAATAACTTATTTTAAGAAAAAAAAGTAAAAAAAGGATTAATACAATTAATACTATTATTAAACAAATATATTATATTATATATGCCAATTAATTCAAAAAATCGTCTATGGAAGGAATGATGAAAATTAGTCTTGTACATCATGTTTTACTAATTTCATTAATGCTCAACTTGTAGTTTGTTTTTTCTCTTCCTTAATTTCTTCTATTAAAATTTCTATATTTAGCTTCTTTTTCTGTTGAGAAATTATATATTCAGTACTTCAAATTAGGTTATCTATTAGTGTAATGGTTTTTGTTTTCTAAAAATAATTAAAAACAATTACGACTTTTTTAATTGCAATTAATTAGAATTTTGAGAGGGTTTGGACCATTAAAAAATATTATTAAAATAAAACGAGACTACAATCCACTCATATATACTAATAGTTTTTTAGATCATTATCTTCCATAACTACATAAAGATCTCTTCTATCTTTTATTTTTATAATTTATAGACATTTGAGTTTCTCTTCTTCTTAGATTTATTTTCCTTCTTTTATTTCCTTCTTTAATTTCAACTTAAGGATTGAGAGGAAGAAGAAAAATAGGGTGCAAAAGTAATAATAACGTAACATGGAGAAAGAAATGTAAATAGATGAGAGATGGGGATGTTAAGAAAAAAGAAATTTGAATAAATGGATGAGACATCGAAAAAAAAGTAATGAAATAAACTGATATAGTGCTCGTACCATCGACCTCAAAGTCTGATGAGAGGTATTTAAGGTTAATTGAGGTATTATAAAAATTCACAAGGGTAAAATTGTCCCAAAAATTGGATACCTTTATAAAATTTAGAAATTAAATAATGTCAAAACAATAAAAAGAAAAGACTTGAATATAAGAAATATTTTCAATTTATTTTAAAAATTGAATGCTAGGTTACTCTACCTTAAAATCTAATAACGGAAGTTAAGAACTCTTTGAATTTAACAATTAAAACATTTTAAAAATAAAAGTGTAGAAATACGTTGAAAATAATTGCTTAAATAAAACTAGGGTCCTACTTATTCAAAAAATAAAATTTAAAATGTATGATTTACTATATTAATATAATAACTAAAGTTTCAAATATTCTTATATCCTACCAGATAAGATTTTTGGGATACATTTAGTTTTTGTTTTTTTGGCTTACAAATAGTATATTGTATATTAAAATACTCTAAAGCTGTTGAGATTACACTTTATATTAGCAATTATTTATATATAAGAAAAATTAGAAAGATTGAGTAGTAAGTCAAAATGTAAAAAGATTTTAACTTTTTTAGAAATTAATTAAAATTAATGGTATTACATTAATTATATTTAATAGTTAAAATTTTTAAATTTGGATTTTTGTAACATTCAGCTCCTACAGCCATATATGAGATCCTGCATTTTTCTACATAATTATGAGCTCTTTTAGTTTGTTTCTTCTTCCTTAATTTCTTCTATCAAAATTTCTATATTTAGCTTCTTTTTCGTTTGAAAAATTATATATTTATTACTTGAAATTAGGTTATTGTTTTCTAAAAAATTCATGTTATCTATTAGTTCAATAGTTTTTTTTTTTTTTTCTAAAAATAATTAGAAAAGCAACATTTGAGTTTCTCTTCTTTTTAGATTTGCTTTTCTTCTTTTATTTTCTTCTTTAATTTCAACTTAAGAAGTGAGAGGTAGAAGAAAAATAGGGTGTGAAAGAAAGAATAACAAAACATGGAAAGAGATAATGTTAACATTTGCAAAGTTGAGAAACTTATTTTTGAAAACCAGGTTAACTCTCACATGGACGCATTTTTTATGTCGGTCAACATTTTTATGTCGGTCAACTAATCAATAGGGTAAATGGTAATGTTATCAATGACAAATATGTATATACTAAAAGTGACTCTTATTAAAGATATGCTAATAACAAAGTTTAGAGAGAGATTGGGAGAGAAGTAAATAACACATTTTAGTATCTAATGGAAATCAATAAATATATATGTACAAAATGATTCGCCTTTAGTTTGTTCTCAAAACTAGTTGGTTAAACATTACAAGGTTGAAAATTTAAAATCTTTTAGTATACAGTTTTTTACTATTAAAAATTCTAATAAATACAATAACTTTTAGAGACTCGTCATGTAGTTTAACAAAAAAAAAAAAAAACATCCACGTTATGAATAAACAAAACTGGATTTAAAAAATGTAGGCTTTATTTGGTAACCATTTTGTTTTTTTATTTATGATTTTAAAAATTAAGCTTATCGACGCTACTTCCATCCTCAAATTTCTTTCTTTATTATCTACCTTTTTATCAATGGTTTAAAAATCGAGCCACTAAAAAAAGTAGTTTTCAAAAAGTTGTGTTTGTCTTTGGAATTTGACTAAAAGTTAAACCATTTTACTTAATAAAGATGCAAGTCATTATAAGAAATGTGGATGATATAAATTTAAATTTTTTACAAAAATTAAATGATAAGTCGGGGAAAATATAAATTAAAACTTATTTTTCTTATTAAGAAGTCGTAGTCTCATTTATGATATAAGAGATAGATGGGAGCTCTAGAGGGCTCCAGATTGTTTGGCCGCGTGCACACAAGATATGATGGATCGGACAAATGGATAAAATTTTCAATACTTGCATTTATATTCCCCTTTAAAGTCCACCAAACGTGCTTCTTTAAAGTTACTCTCAATTAAAGTTTTATTGAAAAAGTCTACCTCAATTAGTTGCTTATCATAAAATTTGTATTTAAGAATTAGGATTATTTTTAGGTCGAGAAAAATAAACCAACTTCTTTATAAATATAGTACAATGTTATTGTCAATCAGAGATAGATCACGATAGACGCATCTATTAGTGTTTAGATATCTATCATAGTCTATCATTTGATAGACAATTACATTTCGCTATACTTAAAAATACTTTCAATAATTTTATCAATTAAAATAATTACCCAAAGAATTATGTAAAACCTTAAATTAAAATATGAGTGGAAGGTAGAGAGTGCATGCTATGGTATTTCTATAAATTATTTTTTGAAATTCATAAATATTAAAAAAAAAATTATGAAATCAAAATTAGGGAATATGGTGAGTGAAAATTATATAATGGAGGTTGCCTTTGTCCTCATGAGGATTATATTGAAACTACACACATAGTTTACAAAATCTAGCTATGGGAGAGAATCTGAATGAGTTGCTTCAATCTCAAGCTCATATTTGGAGCCATAGTTTGAAATTTATCAATTCTATGTCTCTAAAATGTGCTGTTGAATTAGGAATCCCAGATATTATCCATAGCCATGGCCAACCCATGAGCCTCTCAAGTTTAGTTGCAGCACTCCATATTGAACCCACCAAAGCTCAATGTCTTGGCCGCCTTATGCGCCTTCTTGTTCATTCTGGCTTCTTCACTACTCAAACTCATGATCATGAGAATGAGGAAGCTGAAGATTTGAAGTATAGTCTCACCCCATCCTCTCGCCTTCTCCTTCGTCACAGCCGTAGCACCACATTCCAAGCCATACCCTTCTTGTTTCTTTGTTTGGATAAAGCTTCAATAGCTTCATGGCAATGTTTGAGTAGTTGGTTTTGTAGCTCAAATAATAATGGCCAACATTACTCTAATGCCTTTGAAATGGCAAATGGGAAGTTCATATGGAACTATGCTGCTCAAGAACCAAGTTTTGCTAATTTGTTTCAACACACAATGGTTTGTGATTCTGAAATCATTGGTAAAATAGTGAAGGAGGAGTGTGGTGAAGTGTTTGAAGGGTTGAACTCATTGGTTGATGTTGGTGGTGGTGTAGGTGTTATGGGAAAAGCCATTGTAGAGGCATTCCCACATATTACTTGCACTGTATTTGATCTCCCACATGTGATCTCTAACCAACTACTACAAACTCAAACTAACTTGAGGTTTGTTGGCGGAGATATGTTTGAAGAAAATATTCCCCCAGCAAATGCAGTTTTGCTCAAGGTACATATATATCTGCTTCTTAAAGTATTGACCATCATAAGTTTAAATTTTTAGTTTTCTATTCTAACTTTTACGATGTTATTTTTTTTAGTATTGACCATCGTTGGGTGTCTTTACAAATATTTTCATAAAAGTTTTTGAGGGATTCATCCTATCTCGTACATAAAAGT
Organism: Benincasa hispida; assembly: GCF_009727055.1. Lineage (NCBI taxonomy): Eukaryota > Viridiplantae > Streptophyta > Magnoliopsida > Cucurbitales > Cucurbitaceae > Benincasa > Benincasa hispida. The sequence goes on along the minus strand of NC_052358.1, from coordinate 32,830,749 downwards.
TATCGGCTCCGAATAAAGGAATTTTTGTGGTTTGACACACAGGGACGATAATTTTCATAATTATTTTTTAAGAATAAAGAAAAACTTTTGTTGTACGATATGCAGGTGTTATACATAAAAGTATATCTCTTGTTTTCATAGTTCCAGCTCGAAAAGAAAATTTAAAAATAAAGAAAACAAAAAATGGGACGTTTTCTAAAATAAGCTCTATTTTTTTTTAAACAAGAATATCAAATGTTGTAGTATTTCTAGTTTACTCTATCCATCAAGTTTTTAAGTTTACTGGTGATTTATAAGGTGCTATCTCGATAATATTCTTATATATGATTGAGAAATTACATATGTTCCAACATTAAAAGTTTGATCGGATTTTGATAATCAGTGGGTTTTACACAATTGGAATGATGAACAAAGCATTAAGATATTGAAGAAGTGTAAAGATGCAATTCCAAGCAGAGAGAGAGGTGGAAAATTGGTCATCATAGACATGGTAATGGAAAACAAAACAGAAGACAGAGAGTCAACTGAAACTCAACTTTTCTTTGATGTTTTGATGATGGTCAATCTAAATGGGAAGGAAAGAACTGAGAGAGAATGGAAGAATCTATTTATGAAAGCAGGTTTTAGTGATTACAAGATCATTTCTAAGTTGGGTTTAAGGTCCCTTATTGAGGTCTACCCTTAACCCAACAATTATTAGTTTTTTTATAAGCACTAGAATTTATCTGAAATTTTTACTACTTAATTTTGCTTTTCTATTTCATAGGGTTTGTAAGAACTTGTGGTGTACAACATGAATAAACAAAACATCACAATAAAGTTTTACGTATTTAAAATGAAATTTTTATTTTTTTGTTTAGTATAATTAATAATTCAAGATGTAAAGGGATGACATTATATTATAATATATTGATTTTTCTTATTGATGTCTTAAATATATAATAATAAAGGTGTGGAAAAAGATAATGGAAAAATATTTTACTGTGTGAGATAATAATTACGTTAATGAATATGGGAAATGAAATTTACGTATCTGGTATTTCAAGGAAAATTTTCAATCATTAAAAATTAGGAATCATTATATGGCCTTCTTGCAGATTTGACAAATTAAGTTTAAAAATTGGTTCGATAATCCAGACTTATTACTTTTGCAAAAATACCAAAAAACAAGCTCAACCCATGAAACGTCAAAACAGTTTGGATACACCTGATGCATCTGATATACACTTGATACACAATTGATATACTATTGATATACACTTGATACCATTGATACATTAAACTACTAGTATATACATCTGATACACTTGATACACTACTGATATACACTTGATATACTTAATATAGTGTTGATACACAATTGAAAATCATTAGTTATTTTAAGTGTTTTAAATTGAAGGACATTTATGTAAATAAAGACTTGTAGCAATTTTGTAATTAAATAGATCTTCTTTAACTATAGCTACTTTATGTTGGAAAGGGAAGGGCTGCCACACAAAGAGGAGAGAAAGGAAGAGAGAAGAGAGAGAGAGCAATACGCATGTGACGACATTTTCCCCTACCAACTCTGTGCCACCGCCGATTAGCTTCACCACCTCCTCACAGTCGCCACCTTTGCCCACAATCGTTTGGTTCAACCTCTCCTTACTAGAGCTCACAAAGGGAGCTTAATGCAATGAAAATGGAAATCAACGAGTGAGGTGGTTGGCAATTGACAGACAAGTAGAGGTACAACAAAGCAGGTAGCTGTGATTGGCCAGACAACTTGGAGATGGCACGTGAGAGAGAGAAGAAGATGGAACTTGAGAATGAGAGAGAAGGCTAAGAACGAATCTGTGAAGATGAAAAGTTGCCACATCTGAAAATGGAAAAAAATGTGTGATAAACTCAGATCCCTAAACTAAAATTACCACCCAATACAATTGTCCTCATAATATTTGTTTTTGTGGTAGAGATTTAAAAATTCAAAATTACTTCAATTTCTAAGAAAACACCAACAATAGTAGAGATTTAAATATTTTTCCTATGTGAGATAAAGATTATATTCGTTTTGGCACCCTAATAAAAACATTAAATTAAAACACAATAAACTGTCTTAAAAACATCGAAGAAAACTGTGACGTTCGTGGAGGGAGAAAACTACCATGACCTTTCCATGACAGAAAAACAATGACAAATATTAGTCAAATATTTTTCATGACGTACAAAGGATGACAAACGACATAATTCTTCATAGAAATCTATTGGGTCTAAATCCGTCTTTAACCTCTAGTTTTTGGCCTTTTTCATAAAAAACACTTCACCACGAACGACTCGGACTTACTGATTCAATTTACAGAATAAATGTCTAAAGCACAGTGACCTTATATTGATCAAATCAATGAATTAAAGCGGTAAATAGAAGTGCCAATATTTATGTCGTTATTTGCAAAATGTAGTATGCTACCCACCATTCATTTCAGTATAAAATTGAGAACAAAATCAAAAGAGCGATTTGGCTCTGATACTAGTTGAAGAGATCGAATCCTGCAGTGAAAGCGAGTGAACGCTTTACTTCTTTTTCATTAGAAAATTAAAACACAAAAAAAGAATAAACAATATATACATTATGCGTTTCAATAGGTTAGCAGTAAAAATCAAGGAAGAAGAAAACACTGACCTTTGAAGAACCATTTTTCTTGCTAATCACAGCAATCATCCTCTTCCTCTCAAATGGAACTCCACAACAACGAATTTGCCGTGAACAGAATGATGATGCTAGCATAAGGTCTTCCATGCTTTTCTCTTGGCAAAGACCAGGTTGTGGGGATCAGCTTTTGGAAAAGAAGGAAATTTTATATCTGCAGGATAGTTTTTTTAGAAAAATAATTTTTCTGTAAAATCAAGGTTGACAGAGATTGAAAGAGGGAGGGAGAGTGTATAACAATTCTATAGGAAAGAAAACTTCCATCCTTGTTTTTCAACATGAAGTGGAATGGAAATAACCACCCACTTCATTCCCTCTTTAATTAATTAAGATATTTAGTTTAATTAAAATATGAATTAAATCAATCAATTAAATAAATAATAAATTAATTTACTAAATTAAATATTTGAATCTTATTCAAATATTTATCTCTCTCTTAACCTATAGTTTAATATGAATCATAATCATATTAAATTATAACCTATAGTTTTAATATGAATCTAATTCATATTAATTTAATATTTGAATCATATTCAAATATATTAAATATTCTTTTTATTATAAAGTTTAATTTTGAATCTCATTCAAAATTAACTTTATACTATAATGTATCTATATTAACTATATCATATGCAATTAACATCTATTCCCTTATTTAATTTGAACAATTCAAAATCTTTCAAAACTCTTGGTCCTTGTTTACTCGTTGTGAGCTAGCAGGGGACCAAATGGACCTATAAATTTGAAGCTCCAATTATAGTAAGTTGATCCATCATGAGCAGTTTGTAATTATAGCTCAAATTATCATTTTACCTCTGTAATTACCTTTTACTTCTAATGTATTTTCAATCTCTTTAATGAACAATCTGTTTATGGTCCTACCATAAACCAAGTCCATCTCAGGCTAATAAGAGAGTGGGTACCATTTGATAGAGATAGGAGGAAGAACAAATCGTGTAGACGATAAGCAAGTGGGAGAGAAAAGGAAGCTATTGTATATCTAAATGCTTATCGTTTAGAAGAAGCTACACGATCGTGTAGGTTTTACAAAGCGATCATTTAGTAAAAGATGAACGATCGTTTAGACAAATACGACACATTATGCGATCGTTTAGGAAAGCTAAGCGATCGTTTAAGGACTAGCGTGCGATCGTTTAGGCGCGAGGTGTGCAATCGTTTAGGCACCGAGCGACTATCGTATAGGCTTTCGACTTATGCGATTGTTTACGTTTCCACACCGATGTCAAATTTTCAGAATCTTTGTAAAATGAAACTAGTTTTCATTTTATTCTTCGGTTACCATAACCGAAGCGGCTACTCCAACTAACGCACGTCCGAGAGAAATTTTAGGCCAATTATCATATAATTAACCAATTAATAATTAATAAATATAATCATATTATATTCTTACCCTAAAGTTTGATATCACATATCTACTATAGTAATTTCTCCTCTACTTGATATAAATCATATTTATATCTAATTTCCTCCAAAATAATGTATCTCATACATTTAGACAATTATATCATATATAATTAACCAGTCCAATTATATCATATATAATCGAACTTCCTATTGTCAATTTGAACATTTCAAACTGACCAAAACACTTATTCTCGACTTTACCCAACTACCCAGGCTCCAATGGTCTGTGAATAGCTGACTAAACTCTTTCACCACGAGATCCACCATCTGTTAACTGTCAAGCATTCAACTAAAGACCAACAACTGAACTCTTCTTACCACAAATATATTTCTATGTCCATTGGATATAACCAATCATGAGTATGATGACTCTTCATAGATGCTCGTAATTATAGCTAGGCCAATTTATCGTTTTGTCCCTGTAGTTACATCTCACTCCTTATGTATCACTGATTCCTCTGATGAACAATACAACATAGTCCAACTATGTGTGAACACCTCTCAGGCCAAGAGAAGGTGTGTGGTGCCACATCGTTCAAGCCCTGAAATCAGCTTTTAAGGGAGTTATCTATCTACCTGTCCTTACCTCGGGGAAGGAGTGAATTCCATCTTGTGTAGCTGAGTTCCCAACTCTTAAATTAAACGAATCCCCAAAATGGTAGGTTTGAATCGACGACCTGGCCACTCGCACCGATACAAATCAAAGGGCCGCCCTCAATGACAAGAGTTCCCAACTCACTCAGGATTGAGGTCATGTTACCTATGGTCATCCTAATGAAGTGAAGTCTCTGTCATGAACGATGTTATATAACGAGACGTTAACACTTCGTGGTCAGGTCTTATACAAACTCTTTGTATAGGACGCGCTCGCTCACATGTCCCTAACATGAATGAATAGGATCAGACCATCTGTGACAAGTCACAATACTTGTGACCATTCCATAAAGCGGACCGCATCCGCAGTGTTACCAGGATAAGGTTTCCCTCCTACATCCATATACTGCAGACCATTTTGGTTATCACTCAAGACATGATCTACTTGTATGTCACCACATACATGTTTAAGTTACATACAGATAACCAAGGATTTTATGTTTATTGGTTTGTGGTAAAGCAAATAAAACATACAACTGAGCAAAAAATAAAATGTGAAGTAAATAACATATATTATACAACACAACCGTTTGTACAAACTGTTTACAAACTACAAGACACGAGACTTTAGGGCATCAACCCTACAGTTGTCCCACTTGCCCTCTGCATAAATGACAAATCTTGTAGTCCTGGACATTCTAGGTGATCTTCACACACTTTAGCCTAGAGAATCTTTTTATATATATCAAAATATGTGTCATAAAATCATATTGGTCACTACCATGACGCTTTCTCTCGAATTGCCTTTACCCTTGGTGTGTCCTAATATCCTCAATTTTAGTTTTTACATCACTATTATCTTATAAAATGTGATAGACCAATTCATATCTAAAACCGTTTTCAAATTTAGAGATGTATTATAACTACACATATTATTACTTCACAAGAAAAATAATTCCCTTGTAGTCCATACTATACCAACCAGGATAAATTTTAACATGAATTTCTCTAAATCCTTGTAAGATCTATTGTATCTTGTAAAAGATCAAATATTAAACTCCATATACACAAATTTCTCATTGTCCATAGATATTTTGAGAAAATGTTAACTTTTATACTTAATGGTCATACCCTTGATTTAACCAATATAACTAACCTTGTATATTATGTTAATTTAGTTTCATTTATTAATTATCTCGTACTTAAAGAAGATAATTAATCATATATCTTCAACACTTAAGGTGTCTTAAGAAACATTTCCATAGACTTTATCTTCACTTTAGAACAATATACTATCATTCTATTTGAAGTTATTGCGTCGAACATTTAAAAAATAATTTTTTTGTAAATTTAAGATGCTTGAGACAAGTTTAACATGATGTCCTTAAAATTTCTATTTGGACATCTAATATTTCATACCATTTCAAATCATCCATTTTGAAATTGGTTAGGTAGTCAAACTTTTATATCAAAATTTTAATTCATTCATAATAAGTAATTAGACATCAATGATAAAATTTTCACTTAACATTTAATAATTTTCTTGTCTATACAAGAACATTATTATTTATTCAAAGCTATGGGCATGATAATATATCAAACCCCTATATTCAAAGATTCTAATTGTGCAAGTCATTTCTCAATTGAATATATACAATTTTGCAAACCTTTTGGTACTGAGTCTTTGAAAAATTCTAAATTTGTGTAGATGCATTAAAAATTTTTCACAAAAGGTTTCATTCATTTTTTTTTTACTTATTTCATATTCAACAATGAATAAAAAATTCATAAAGACTCCATTATAGTAACAAGTGAGAAAATGGACTCAAAATCTAATTTCTCTCACTAATTGTAGCATTAGTTTTCACCTTTTGCCAAAAGTCTTACTTTAAAGGTCTATATATTAATATTTTACACTTTAAGGTATCTTTTGTAGATAAATCCATATTCTATGGGTTTTACCCCATCAATAATATCCATAGATTCAGACTGAGATAAAGTATATACTTTATCTCATGATTATGACTTTGATATACAACTTCTCATCACGTGCTTCAACACTTGCCATCTAATATGACAACTTTGGATTCCATTAAATCATTTCAATGGTTGAGTCATCTCATAACCCTCTCACTACATTTGAAATTTAATAAGTCTTTAGCTTGTCATTAAACATGACTACATTGACTTCAAGTGAGTACTTGATGAAAATTGAGTTATCTTATAAGTCTCCCACTATGTTGAAGACTTATCTAGTTGACTATTAGAAATCATTTGACTTTTAAATGTAATTCAATGTTAACAAAAATTATCGATTATTAAGTGGTTTAACTTGGAATTAGTTCGTCAAGTTATTTAACCTTATCATAGGTTTTAATCTTTTAATTGAAATTCCTAATAAAATTAGTATTTGTCACACAAATATGTTATTTTATTAACGATTGTATAAAAGATTATTATTTCTCTTCAAGGATCACCTACATTTAGGCGTACCTATGAAGATTTGTATATCATTTGGATTTTTTTTATGTGAGTATCTTAACATACCCAAATCTTGAAATCTCGTAAATAAGTTTTACAATACTTCCATAGTCCAAAATTATTTCTCAACTAGTTTTGGAAGAAATACTATTCAAAATGCGATCTATATTGCATATCCTAACTCGAGTATGACAATAGTGTGTAACTTAGTGTGATCCTGTTTGATAAAATATTTATCATTAATATGACCAATGTCTTAACAAGGCCTTCTTCCTCATTTTGAAGCACAATTTCACCCAAATTGTTTCAAGTTGGAATATAACCCCATTTTATAATAATTAGGTTTAGTACGTAAGGTTTTTGTACTTTTCATTATGATCGAATCATAATGTATTGATAAACTTACTTAATTGATTTTAAACTCTAGTCTTATTGTTTTGGAACATTTCAAAGAATAATAAGAATTAAGTTGCATTAGGTAAAGATACTTATATACAAAATATTCATCGATCCTATTGATGATATATATATAATAACATTTGATTTTTGCCTACCAAATCTTTTGGATCATTATATATGAGTCTAACATGTTCTTTGGTCACGTAGCCTTATCCAACAAGGTTCAATGACTATCTTGCATTCAAGGCAAGTTTTTTAGACAGGTAAAATAATTTAACTCTAACTTTTAGAGAATTACATGTAACAATCTTTAAAATTGATGATAATAAACTTCAGTTGCCAAAGAGTAGTATTTTTTTTTAGGAGAAAAGAATTTGTGTTTCTTTATGGATTCATTGATCATGATTTTCTCAGTATGTGTTAACTTTTTAACAAACATAAAATTGTATTTAATTAATGTAAGGATCTCCTCCCTTATCTTTTGGATCAATTAGAATTAAGAAGTAATTGGACTAAAGTTGAATCAAAGTTTCAAAAGTGATTAATTAATAATGAGACAGTTTAAGTAAGAATAAATTAAATTGTAAGAGAATGTAATTGTCTAGTTTTGTAAAATAAAAGAATAAAAATTAGGGTAAGGCAAAATTAAATAAATTAGATTTTATTAAGTTAAGGTGGTAGACGAAATTCAAGAAGAAAAGGGACTAAGACAACTTTATAGAGATGAAGTGGAGCTGGCGAGTAGGAAGTAAGGCTTCTGATGACGAGGATAGTTTTGTGAGACTATAAATACTTTGTCTAAGGCTAAAGAAAGGGGAGGAGGAAATTGGGAGGAGTTAAACTCTATGTCTGACACAGATAGAAAGCTAAGGTGGAGGAAGGAAAGAGACGTCATTACAAGAAATAATGGATACAATAGCTAATAAAAAAGGCTATAAAAAACCTTTCATAACTTTTTTCAAACGTTTTGACAGTTCATATTATTAAAAGTCTGGGACTTTTTATAACCTTTTTGTAGAGCTATAATGTATGCTATAATAGAGTATGGAGATATAACATATATATATATATGGCTATGAAAACATTCAATAGCATTAGTCATTAAAGCTATCTTTAACATATAATAGCGTGCTCTCAATGTTATCTTTATTATATAATAGTCTTTCCTTAATGACATGATAACCTTTTTTTAAGGCAATATTATATAAATAGTTTTAATCTTATATTATAACAAACAACATTGAAATTATGTCCATTTACATTACAAACACTTGTTTTAAGTTAAATAGACACATATCAAATAATTCACAATATATACATTAAATACAATGCCTTTCTTTCATTATTGAAAGTTTACATTAGAAATTACAAAAATTATCCAATAATACAAAAAATAAATCAAATGTAATTTTCAACCATACAAGGTTCACAAAATACAAAATTCATCAAGTTTTGAGGATCATAGCATCATGGAATCGAGCTTCCATCTTTGACCTTCATCTACTTACATAAAAAGTGAATTAGCATTAGATTGGTTCCCAAAACCATAATTGAATGTCAAAATTATATAAAAAGTACATCATTGTCATTTTGACTCTAAAAAAAACCCTAAAAATATGTGGTTCATTAATAATCAACAAAGTTACGTAAACACAATTATTAAACTATTAATTACCTCTAAATTCTTGAGTCTGTCATTCATTTTAGCTATTCTCAATGTAACAAATATATATAAGCATTGGTTAGGAAGGATAAGTTGACCTTAAACTTCATAAATCATTGAAATAATGAATGCCAGTAATTAGGCAATAATTCTAGAATCAATGGTCATGAACTCTAAACATATGAAAATAGTAGTAAAATAAAAACAAAGGCACAATGAATAAATATGTTAAAAACAAATTTAGAACGATATGTAAAGTATGGAAATGTTTTACAATTCTAATAATATATTGAAATCAACAATAGAACAAAGTGTAACTTATTTACCCATTAAGAAAAAAAGTAAAAAATAAGCATGACAAACATGCTAAAATAATACTTTCCTACCTACGGTTCATTGACAAAAAGATTCCAAACTTGTCTATAGTCACAAATCTACAAATAATACTCATGATAAAAGCAGAGCAATAAACAATTGAAGGCGAGAAGAGAAATAGTGTAGAATAAGAGAGGAGAAAACTTGTTATCAAAAGAATAAGAAAGCGATAATTCAAAATGTTCTAAAAAATGTTTTAAACTGAAATTTGAGCATTTGTATGTTATTACTCGCTTTAAAAGTCTCTCATGTTCGAATCGAGCGAGCATTGAGTGGGGGAGCATCAAGTGAGTTTTATTTTGTGGCAGATCTGGGCGAGCATCAAGTTCTTCACAGTGGGAGAGTTCTGGACCGGATCAAGACTTGAATTCGAGTTCTGGACAGGACCAAGACTTAGATCGAGTTCGATTGAGGATCGAGTTCTGGACCGGATCGAGTTTTGAACCGGATCAAGTATTGGACCGAATCAAGGATCAAGTTCTGGACTGATCGAGTTCTTTATAGTGGGGACGAGCTCTTCACAGTGAGGATCAAGGATCGAGTTTTCGACCGGATCGAGGATCGAGTTCGAGCATAAAATTTGTAGACTAGAGTTACAAAATCATCAACCATTAAAGGAAACAAAACCCAATACATAATTGCATTCTATTTAGCTAGCTCAATCTCCTTCAAGTGCAGAAACTATAATCGAATAGCAACCAAACACAAAAAGTAATCAATTACTAATGGAAAAATGCAAAAGGGAAAATCCAAAATCAAATAAAAAAGAAAATGAAAATAGATCTAAGGATGAGTAAAGTGAGGAAAATCACACTTGCCAAAGTTGTTGCAACTGACGGAAACGATGGAAAATCAACCATCAACGATGGAATGTGGGCGCACATTTTAGGGCATCATGCGGTGTTGAGAATGATAAAGAGAGGAATGAGAACAATATGGATTTCAAGTGCTGAAAGTTGTGATTTGAGAAAATAAGGGTTGAGATTTGAGAGAAAGAAGATAGGGATTTTGTGTGGAGAGACGAAGAAAGGAAAGAAAAATAGAGAAAAAGAAAATATGGGTTTTGTGTGTTTGAAGAAGGGGTAAAGCACGCGACTCTCAAAACTTTGCATGTTTGGGCAGATAACTACGAAATTTTGGGCGAGCGTACCCCCAAATTTTGATTTTTAACTTTTTTTTTTAGAGTTTCTATAGCCTATTTTTAAAAAGGCTATTTCAAGAGCTATAATAAGTCATATTTGTCGTAGTGCATCTTGAAGGAGTTAGACACATAGGTTGTCGAGTCCAGGGTGCTCAATGCATGTTTTATGCATTGACAATTGCTAGTAGATGTTCAAAGTTGTGAGTGACGCTTCCTTAAAAGTAAAGTAGAGATCAGTAAGACAACTTTTCTACTCAATGACTTTTAATAGATAAATATGAGATTATATTATCTTAAAACCAATTAGTAATGAAAGGAGTGAGATATGTATCTTGTAAAAATTATGAGATATACTCATCTTTCTATGAGATCCTCAACATGTCCTTTTCAAGATGGGTTGCTCCTTTAGATTCATTGACTCAAATACCAAGAGAAATATATAGGCTCAATCTCAAAATGAATTGGTTAGAATCATTCTACATACAAAGTTGAAAATATAAAGTATTTTGTATTCATTACTTACCATTGAGAAATCTAATAATAACCCTAAAAGTTTAGAGAACTATGTGATTTACCATAAAGAAAAAAAATCCACTTTTAAGAATAGACGAAATTGAATTTAAGCAAGGTAGAAATTAAATCTTCTTTTCTTATTAAAAAGTCGTAGTCTCATTTATGATAGTAGAAATAGATGAGGGTTGTAGATGTTAAAATAATAAACTTGATTTTGGGTTAAAAGTAATTAAGCCTAGTCCAAACAAAAGTCCAAATTCTAGAAATATCAAATATTAGAATATTCTAGAGAATTACATGTAAGAAATATTAGAACATTTGATAGGATTCTCTAGAAAGTATGAGAAAAATAAGTAATTCTAGAGAATAGTCTAAATAAACATTTGTAACCATTAGATCATGAATGTGTTAGCAAAATCCTAGTCATAGATTTAAGGAAGCCAACAAGTATAAATAGGAGGTATATTTTAACATTTGTATCAAGCCAAAAAATTATAACTGCTCAATAACACAAGTATTCTCTTTCCCAATTCTCTCTCCAAATTTCCTCCAACCTCCAAAATTTCTTTCCAACAGAGGGCTGCAGATAGTTTGATTATGAGCACACAAGATACCTAATGATCGCTTGCACAAGTTGGAGAAATTTTCCCAGCACTATATTTATATTTCCATTTATTGTTCACCACGTCAACAAGTCTTTTTTAAAGAACATTAGCGTGAAGTCCACTAACAAATATAAGGTACTGTTGTAATATGAAAAGTCTACCTCCATTTGCATCTAAAATTTTATGAACCCATAAATTAAATTATGAATGGAATGAGTGCCATAAATTAAATTATGAATGGAAGGAGTGCATACTGTGGTAGCTTTTTTTTTTTTCCCAACGTTGACTTACATTAAAAAAAATTAATTATGAAAACGAATTTCTAGTATGAATAAAGGATATGGTACTCCCATACTACTACAAATTTTTCCGAAAAGTTTGAAGAAGTGAAAATTATACATTAAATGTATTATGGAGGTTGCCTCTATCCTCAAAGCTGAGCATTATATTGAACTACACACATAATTAACAAAATCTAGCTATGGGAGAGAATTTGAATGAGTTGCTTCAATCTCAAGCTCATGTTTGGAACCGTGGTTTGAAATTTATCAACTCCATGTCTCTAAAATGTGCTGTTGAATTAGGAATCCAAGATATTATCCATAGTCATGGCCAACCCCATGAGCCTCTAGTTTAATTGCACCACTCCATATTTAACCCACCAAAGCTCAATGCCTTGGCCGCCTTATGCGCCTTCTTCTTCATTTTGGCTTCTTTACTTCACAAGCTCATGATCATGAGAATGAGGATACTGAAGATGTGAAGTTCAGTCTCATCCCATCCTTTTGCCTTCTCCTTCGTCACAACCGTAGAACCACATTTCAAGCCATACCCTTCTTATTTCTTTCACTGGATAAAGCTACAATAGCTTTCATGACAAAGTTTGAGTAGTTGGTTCTGTAGCTCGGATGATAATGGCCAAGTTATTCTAATGTCTTGGAAATGGAAAATGGGAAGCTCATATGGGACTATGCTGTTCAAGAACCAAGTTTTGTTAATTTGTTTCAACACAAAATGGTGTGTGATTATGAAATCATGGTAAATTAGTGGAGTGTTGTGAAGTGTTTGAAGGGTTGAACGTTGAAGCCATTGCTTGCTGTTGGCCGACCAACCCCTAGTTCTGATCTACTTTGAGGTTTATTTCTACCTTTGTTTCAGCTTCAAACATGTATGAGTTTATTTCAAATAATCTTAGGATGTCATTTGTCTTAGTTTATGTCCTAATTTATTATGTGTTTGTATTATTATTATATAATATGGAGTATATATTTGTAAAATAATTAAATATACATGTGTATATGTTACAAATACGTGGAATCTATATCTTAATATGCAATATATATTACGTAACTAACTTAAAATATGGTCTAAATACACTTGATATAAGTATCCTATTGAAGGATCTCATTGAAGAGAATCTTAAACGGAAGTAGGATCGTCCCAATTCTTATTTTTTATAGAATGAAATTTTTATATAAAAGAAAGAACAAATTATGCATTTACATACATTACGGCATGCTTTAAAAAATAGGTTTTAGAAACCCTTACCTTTTAAGACAGATCTTCAAGAATCTCTCGAACTAGAAACAGGAACTACCACGATGGCGACCTTCGTATTCTCAGGCAGAGAACCCAGGAGTGATGGACTATGACTGTTTTGGAATGAGGGAATGAAATGAAAGTAGAGAGAAGGATGAGAAATTGTGATTGAGGTAAAACCAACCCTCTCGGTCCCCGTCGTGGAGAGGTAAGGTTCTCTGAAGTCGGTCGCCACATAGAGGGAACTCTTTGCCGCGCATCTGCATGCGTCCTCCGACCACGGTGAGACTTGGGTGATTTCGTGAGTCTCCGATCACTGCCTCAGACTTGGATGTTGTCTCCGAGAGTCTACCGTGCGCATCGTGAGGTTCTTTGTCCGGTTGTCGCGTGATTTCGTGCTGTTGTCTGCCAGTGCTGTCTCCGGTGGGTGTTGAGTGCTAAGTTAGTTGTTGGGTGATTTCATTCATCATTCGGCCTTTAGATTCACTGCCACGAAACTAAACTGGTTGGGTATCTTTATAGTGAACATATATCATAGAAAAGGCATGAGGAGGACTCCAAAATAATGTGCAAAGAAAAGCTACTATTTTAACTCACCTAGCAATATGCCATAAAAACCATATGCTTAGAATCTCTTCAGCTTAATTACTGTTTTATCCAACATATCACTTTATTTTGACTGAACTCAGCTACAAATTATCTTATAATGTTACTAGTGATCATTTAAATTTAAATCAGAAGTACTAATGAAAAAGATCAAGGATCAAGTATATATACTTGTCATTCAAACTAGCCCAGAGGGTTGTATATCATAGGTATTTTTGCTGATAAAAATATAAACTCATAGTTGAATGTTTTCACAACTTATACATGGACTATAAATTAACATGACAATGTATTAGCTTGAACATGACCTGCTATAGAATATCAATAAGATTGCTTTTACTTGACAAAAGCAAAGGGAAAACTGATTTAGGGATGCAAGGTTTTGCTTTTTCTGTTTTTCTAGATGACCATGGCTCTATTTTCAAGAAAATCATTAGGAATTGATAGCATAAAATTAGAGGGATCCATCAATAGCAATACCCAAATATTAGTTTCAGCTCAACAGAACTTTGTGCTGTAAATGTTCAATCGTAAAGACACCAAATTTCATTACTTGGGAATGATAAACATCTACCATGATCAACGAGAACCATAATAAACATATTACAGATGTGGTGCTTGTAGTCTAACCTATAGAGCTCCTCTGTAAACTTCACCTGGTGACAGAAAAAAAAAAAAAAAAAAACATAAAAATTTATATCGAGGCATAACCAAAATTACAAAAGTAGCAAAAAATAGACAAGAAATCAACATCTCATAAATAGAAGGCAACCCATAAGAAAAACAAAAGCTCCTTCTATTCAAGTTCCTACGAGGGGAACTTGTAGATAATTCATCTTGAAGATCACCATCATCAACAAACAAATACATATCAAGAAAAAAGGAATTCATCTTATTTGTGTAGTGATTCGAAGATCAAGGATTGATGGAAGCTACAAGTTTTATCTGATTCCTAATCTGTTTTACCATCTAAGTAATCTGTAACCTAGCCTATGATAAGGGTTGATTCCCCATTCTTTTGGGGGTTTCTTAGTATTATATCTAAAGGGCTTATACCTCAATAAGGTTGATAGACTCAATTCTCGTGTGTTTAACAAGCGACCTTTTAGAATTTTAGCAAGGAGAGTATTTGGGTTTTTCAAAATTCGCCAAAAATGTTTTGATAGCATGGATTGATTAAAAACTTTTAACCCTCTGAACCCCACGCCCAAATATCTCTAGTGGATCTTTCCTTTGTTCTCTATAAAGAATCGTATAACCAATAACACATTAAGCCAATCTCCTTACAAAGATTATCTGACAATTTGTTTTTAAAAACTCATTATGTAGTTTGAAATGGCCAGAGCAAAAGATCTCTTTCCTACTCATTGAAAAAACCTTACCTATGAAGTATAGATACTACATGTAAGGTAAAGAATCAGTATCAGACACGTATCGGATATCGATACTTCCAGATACTTCTCAAATATGTACCTGACATATGATTTGACATATCTATACTTTTAGGTATTTTCTAGATACGTATCTGACACCCGATTTAACGTATCTATTTTTATGCGTATTTTTTTTTTTAAGAAAAAAGACAAAGTAATTCATCTAATATTTCCCAATCTAAAATTAGGCAACCTATTTAAAAAGCTCACTACTCGAGTCCAAAATTAAAAGAGAAAAAATAAATAAATAACGGACCAAACTTTAGACTAGAATCATCTAATCTCCATCTTCACATTTGAATCCCCACAAAGTCCACCAAAATATAAACCATTTGGATATCTTCAATAATAAGTTCTTCGTTTATCTTCATACTTCTCTCTAATCTTCTTCTTCTTCTTTGCAATACGAGTCACTTTTCTATTGCATTTTATTAACTATTGTACTTCAACATCAACTTGTATGCTAAATTTATCTATATCATAGATTTTTTTAAAGAAAGAAAACATATCTTCAACGTATTAGTATCCTCGTTTTTTAGAAATATATATATTTAAAAAAATATAAAAAATGACGCATCCTTAGACGTATCCGTATCTTAGTTTTTAAAAATTGACGAATCGCTGTATCCGATCGTATCTGTATCGTGTAGCCGTATCTGTGTCTGTGTTTCATAGAACCTTACCCTTACAAATTTGCAAGGTCTTCCTTACTCTTGACTTTACCTCCTTAACAATTTGGGTCTTATCAAAATTATTTTGGGAAGGGAGGTGAAGGTACCTTGGAATATTTTCAAGTAATCTAACATAGGTGTTCCATATCTTGATACTTCAATGTCCTCATCTGTTGATCATAAACATTTTATTATTATCAATTTTGGCACATATAGCAACTCAAACTTGTTCCTTGTAATTTGTGCATGAGTTTCTTCACAAATATGATTTAGATAATCTTCTTCTACCCGAAGTCTCATATAATGCAATATTCTAGATTAGTTTTATCTTGAGGCTTCTCTTAGAAAAAAAGGTTGGAGGATACAAATCATTCACGAATAAAATATCTTTCATCTTTCTTTTCTAATCTTGATAATTTGACCCATTAAGAGCAACCATCTTAAGTGAAACTAGTTTCTGTATTTAATATAAGACATTTAATTAATCACAATTTAATTGACCATATCTTTGATACCACTTTGTTGACATAAACACTATATTTTTATGACCAATTATCCTCTCTTGTATTAATCTAATATGAAATTAATTAACTAGAAACAACAATAATAGTCAAGAGGTGGTCATTCAAACCGCAAAAACTGAACCGTTTCTAAAAACCAAATCGAACCGAACCGAAAACTCAGTGAAACTAAAAAACTCGATTCAGTTCGGTTTCACTTTCGAAAACTGAATTTGAAACTGAACCGAACCATATTTAACTAATATATATATTTAAAAAAAGAGTAAAACCGAACCGCTTTAAATTTAAAAAAAAAACCGAATTTAACTGCTTTTAATTTAAAGAACAAAATCGAATCGAACCGAATCGTTTTTAATTAAAAAAAGAATATAACATGAAATCGAATTTGAAACCTATGCGGTTCGATTTGGTTCGGTTTGAACTAATAAATCGATTCAATTCGGTTTGACCACCAAACCGAACCGAACCGTTTCCACCCGTAAGCCCAAGACACACAAGCAATTTAACTTAAAAAACATCCTCAAGGCAAGGAGTAAAAAGCCACGTACTAAAGTAAAAAAATCTCTATTATAATCAATAACGGATTGGATTATAATTTTTTCTAGTCAAATTAGAGACATACACAATACATATTTCAAGATTGATAAAGCTCAACAATGAACGACAACAATAGAAGAGATTAAATAAAATTGTAGAAGAAATGTGTACCATTCGGATCGAATATATTGGTATTAAAAGCCATCCAATGAAGAAATAAGTCAACTGACTATAAATTCACCTCCAAAACGATGAAACGAAATAACTTTGTTTCTGATTTTTCTTTCCATTTTTCTCTCACTGCCGTCACTCTCACAAACACTCTCGTTTTGTGTGTATTCAATTCACCGGCTGAGTTTTTAATTAAAAAAAAAAAAAACCTAATGGCCAATTGGGCCTTACATGTGGGCCTTCACACATGAGTGAAAAAACCCCAACACTGTCACTTTGACATTTATGTAAAATTTTGAGTCTTTGCAGCCTTTACCTAAAATTTTCAAATGATGGCCACCCCATATACGAAATAAGGTATCAAACGTCTAAAAAGGTACTACTTCTGTTTTTCCTTTCACAAGTTTTATATGTAATTACTTTACAGAAAATTCAATTTTAACTCATCACCTTATATCTTGCTTTTGTTACAAAAACTGTAAAAAATAAATTTAAAAAATCATATAGTTGAAACACTCGTTAAAATTTAGAGTTCGGTTTAACAAAATTAAAAAAAGTTTAGCGTAAAGATTCATAAACATTCCAAGTAAAGTATTAAAGAAAATGTAGACAAAAATTCAAAATTTCCCATTTTAAAGATGGTTTTATGATCATATTTTTTATGTTAACATCTTAGCTGATTATAGAACAAAAAACTATTGTAGAATCCCAAAGGTTCACTAGTCATTATCACCTAAATAAAACCCAAAAGGAGAGGGAAAAAGAGACTGTTACAAGTAATTACTTTCCACAAGGCTTACCTAATTTTTCTTGGAAAAGAAAACTATATGTGTGGAATTTTAAAATCTTTCTCCAAGTCAATGATTAAAATATCTCTCGAATATCCATATATTAGACAGTTTGATATCGGTATCAAAAGTTTGATAGATATCTTTCATATCTCATATAAGTATAACGATTAGTCACAATTATATATTAATAATTAGATCCATAACTTACGTAGAAAATGAAAAAACTTAATATTAATTTAAATGTTTCTTATAAATTGTTTGATTTACAAAAGTTTTTATCGATATATCCGTAGAATTGACCCACAGTATCAATATCAACATCTTAATTTTCCATTCTTTTACTAAATCTCACAATCCATAACTCTTAACTCTCAATCAATTTCCCATTTTAGAATTTCTATTTTTTTTTATTCCAATCATATTTGTCATTAGGATAATTGTACTCAGTAGTATTTTTAAGGATTATAACCAAGTGTATAAGAACATTTTTTAAACAATTGCAAATATGGCAAAATTTATCAACAACGATAGACTTTTACCGCGAATAGACTCTTACCAACGATAGTGGTTGATAGACTATCTAAATAATTGAAGGTTGTAAAAAAAGTTGGCTCCAAAATCAATACACAAGTAAACGGCAAGAAATGGCGAAAATCAAAAGAAATGCTTTTGTGGCATCTTCTTTTTACATGTCAAACTATGCTATCATTATAGCAAGACCCTTTCAAGCCCTTTATTGAATATCAAAGCTATCCTAAAATTTCCAATCCCGAAAGCATTCAATTTTTATCTAAATGATGTCTTGGAAAATGCTAAAGCTTACCATGGATTTGATACACAAAATTGAAACATTGATGTTTCTTTTCATACTACTTTTACTTTTCTTCTCTCTTTTTTTTTTTTTTTTTTTCCTAGAAAAAAGATGTAGACTTCTTTTCTTTCATTTTCCACCCTATGTTAAAAGAGCTTTGAAATCCGAAGCTAAAAGAACAATTTTCAAGACTAGCTAGTTACATCTACTTTGATTCAAATTCTAAAATTTTTGGTTATTGTATATACTTATGTAAAGATTCTTTAACAAAGAAGGTTAATCAATAAATAAAAGTGTTGTTGAAGATGATAGCATATCATTAAATGAAGAAGACAAATCATGGGGGAAAAATATACTGATAACATACATATGGTTGGTTGATAGAAAAGTAAGCATTATATCAGTTTTGAATAAACAAATGAGCTATAAATATTTGTTTGAAATGAAGGCCGCTTTTTAGCTCTTTTTTCTTCTTTTTATTATTATTATTATTGTTTTTTTTTTTTTTTTTTTAGAAAAATTATTCAAGTCACTACAAATGTGATACTCATTTTACAACGAGATACCCTAAATTTATTATCTGACGCTCTAAATGATTATTCACGGAGTCTCGCTAGCTATAGAGATTATTATTCGGTTTACGTTTTGAGTTTTATTTTAGGCCTATTCTATTTAGGGTTTAAGAGAGGGGCCATATATGAACTCTCTAACCATTACTTACGTTAACTCTTGGTGTTATGTATTATGTTCCTCCTCGTAGTAATATAACAGTTTCTCTCTACTTCTAGTTATAGCTAAGACGACAACATAAATCTATGTGTCAATTTCTAGCTTCTTATTTTTATTCTTTGTTGGACGATTGCTTTTGTCATAACATCATAAAATAATATTTGTTAGATGTGGGTTCAAAAATCTATATGCCCGTTTATAATCATTCGATATAAATTTGAGATACTTCTAAAAGAGGTTATCTGATACATCACGTAACAAGTTACACACAATGTTACAAAAATCTTAAGAACATAAAATATAAACACATAAAAAAAGCAATAGAACTGAACACAAAGTTTGATAACCCAATTGGGTGTAATACCACCTACGTCTGAGGGCAGTGTGCCTGTTGAAATATATTTTCGCTAATGAATAGTTAAGTGATTACAATGTTGTACTTATAGACAAGTATAACGCTTTTACAATAACACAACAACCTAATTTACTAAATGAAGACTTAAGCTCCTCCTAAATGTGAAACTTCCTCTCAAAGATAACTTCAATCTTTCCAACATCAAATAAAGGTCACTTCATTGGATGAAGTTAGACTCCCCAAAGTTTGAGAATCCCTTTTCATATAATGAATAAAGCTTCAAGATGATCTAGAGGAACACCTCAAGATCTACCGTACTTCTTGCTTCACAATCAATTTGATTAAGATACTTGTGGTTTATAAAGAAAACTCAAGACAATGACACTATTCTTCTTTTAAAGTGGTAACCCTAAAAAGAGAACAATAATTTCTTACATATGTATAACGAAAAAAAAAAAAAAAAAAAAAAAAAGGAGAAATAGACTCATATCGTTGTGCCCTGAGAAGGAAAAAATCATTAAGAATGAGCAGCTAAAATTTTCTAGATAAGGAAAGGATTTTCAGATGAAAATGAATAGCAATGTGTGGAACATCCTATAAAACATCTCGAAGAACAACATGTCGAACATCTCAAAGGGACAAAAAGCAGAACAGAATAACCAACAACCACACTTAAAAATACAGCTAGCACCAAAACTCTAACAAATTCTATCATTTCTCTTCCATATATCTTAGGCAGTATAAAAGTATCAGTCACATTTTGGTAGCCTCTCCTTCAATAATTTAAGGTTTGTTTAGGTCCCACGTTTGACATGACAACAACGAAGACAGATATAAAAAAATGGCAATAATTGAGTCCAAAAAAAGGGACCCTCCAAAACTTTGGCCCACTTCCCTCTTTTATCAAACCACAAAAAACCCATCATTTTACAAGGGACAAGCTTTCCTGATACTCAAGTGAATATGCAGATTTCCCTCTTCATTTGTTTAAAAATGATATAACCAGCTTTTAGGTCTCTTGAAAAAGAACACACACTATTGACCATATATCTCAACTTTGCTCCTCATCATCATCTCCTTCAAAGTTCAACAAATATATATTATATAAATGTAGATACTTGAATCTCATTTTTCTCATTCCCATCTTTTGATTGATTCACTTTATTTGTCAACTTTTGTTTGCTCTAATTGCGTCAAAGAAACGAAAAAGAAAAGAAAATATTACACAAAAATATATAAAAAGACATGAAATTTGGCATCTAAATCCATCCGTTGATTGATGCTGAAGCGTGACATATAGTTTTGGCACCAACTCCAAGAAAATCCCTCGTCTCCCCTGTTCCTGTTGTTCCACTTCCACTTCCACACTCAAATTCACTCTGAGTACGACGCCGTTTTGCAGTGTACATCTCATTCCCATTCCCATTCCCATTATTCTCATTCTCAACAACAATAATTGGTCTACTTGTAGTACTAGAAGAATTACAAAACTCACCCCCATTATTAAACAAAAACCCCTGTTGTAGTTGTAGTAGTGATGGGGCAGATCTAGTAGTGGTAGTAGTAGTAGTACAAGTTGGCCCAATTTCAGCAGCTTTCTGCAACAAAGCTGTAGCTGACATATTTCCCATCTGGGTTTGATTCATTTGCTGTCATTGATGGCTGTACAATGAAGAAACTCCTCCTCCATTATTCATCACTAACCCTTGATTTTGATTATGATTAATATAATAATCACCCATTTGTAATTGGTTTCCCCAAATTCCATCTTCACCGTACATCATCATCGGCCCCCCAATCATTTGAACATTGCTTCTTATTGTCATTGTTGCTTCCTTCACTGATATTGGCTTCAAAATTGAACCAAAATGTTGGCCCGTGAATAACCCTGTTTCATCTTCTATGCACCCTCCACCCATTAAATTATAGTTGAAATTATTGCTTATTGTTGTTCCTGCTTTTACTCTTGCTGTTTCTTCTGCTAATGCATCGCAAAATGCCCTGTGAGTTATGAAGCTATCTCTCCTGTGTTTCACACAATTTCCATACTAATTAAAACATAATTAATTAATTACATCTAATAATTAGAGTTATATATACATATATATACCTTGAAAATAGAGTTCCACAATCACATTTGTATTCTCTAGTACCACAAGTTTTGGAGTGTGCTTTCCAATCAGATTGCACAGCGTATCTCTTTGAACATTTCTCACACTTCCATTTCTTCTCTCCATGCTTTCTACAAAAGTGCTTTTTTATTCCTGTAAGATCTCCTAAAGCTCTTGATGGATGGTGATGAACACAGCTTTTCTCAGGACAAACATACACTCTCTTCTTTGGTTCTTTGCTACTTCTTTGCTTTAACTTCCATGGAAGGTTATGTCCTCGTCTGTGTAGCTGCAAGTTTTGGTCTCTCTGAAACCCTTTCCCGCATATTTCGCACACGAATCGGTTCGTTGCCAACAACGTCTTTGGCGACAACGCTATCACTTCGGCTTCCGGATCTTTAGAAATAAGATATAATTAAATTACTACAAACTTCGACGATTTAGAAGTTTTGACTTTTGAAAATACGACAGTCACATTGAATAACTTTTTCAAAAAAAGAAAGAAAAGAAATTTACCTGGAGTTCCGGGGAGGTTTCTTTTCTTCTTGAGAAGAGAAGGGTTGGATCCGGGGAGTGGGATTTGGAGAAAACAATCTGAGAATTCATTGTCGGCCATTTTCTCAATCATTCTAAAAAGCTTAGGTTTTGAAGATGAAGCTCTTAGAATATATGTGCGGAGTGAAATTCCAAAGGGAATTATAAGACAAGATTTAAGATCTAATGTGTCTTATTGTGCTCTCACTAGATTGAGAAGGTTTTTTAGGAGAGAATTGAGAAGAAAAGAAAAGGGTTTGGAGGAAGCTATAGAGAGAGAGGGGAAATGTGGAAGATGACACATAGGATGATGTTGAAAGAAAGTAAGTCTCACTGCCTTTTTTCATATGGAATGATTATCCCATAATTTGCTTGTCTCTTATTTCTCTTATTTGTCAAATCCAACTCCATTCACCAATCATATATATATATATAAATATTTCCTTGTAGGTTTTAACCTATAGTCAGTTACAGTCACAGTCACACACATGATTGCTTGTAATCTTCTTGAAGAACCATAATCTTTACTAAGTTGCAACAAAACATAGGAGATTGAGATCTTACTATATATATATATATATATATAATATATATATATATATATATATATATATATATATCTAAACGTATAATAGAAATAATATTGTTTAGTGCATTGGTTAAAGAAATGTAGAATAACCTACAAAGTAGAAGAAAAGGTAAGATATTTATCATCCACTTGAAAAAATTATTCAACAAATTTGGTCTCTTGATTACCACTAAATGCATGTTCTTTGGATATCTAATTGTGTAAAATTACAAGACACTTTTTGGTTGTCTCCCTCATCAAATAATATCTCAACTAGTGAGGAGTGAGACTAAAGTCTCCTATACCTTCTTCGTTTCTCAATTTTTGATCTAGTTTTCACATGATTCTTAGATTTCAAAATGTTAAACGTTTAGTTCTAAATTTTGAGTTTAGTTTCAATTTTAGTCTTTAGATTTCAAAATATTATAAATTTAGCCTTGAAATTTAATTTTGTTTCAATATGGTCACTAGTTTTCATGATTTACATTTTTAATTAAATATTTACTTAATTATTGGCATTAGTGTTTATTAATTAATGTAAAATAATTATTATTGGGTTTAATTTGAGTAGTGATAGAAATTGTGAAACTTAATTAATTATCATCTTTTTAATTAATTAATAGACATTAACACTAAAGATGAAAAAATGAGTAATAAGTGAAAACTGAGGTGAAAAAAGTAAATGATTTTGAAACTTATGAACTAAAATTAAAGTCAAACTCAAAGTTTAATGGCCAAATTGTAAAATTTTGAAATTTATGGACTAAGTTGAAATCAAACTCAAAACCAAAGAAGTAAATGGAAATCAGATAAAAAGGAAAATATATCTTATTTTTGTAAAAATAACCTTGATTTAAAAACCAAGGAACATACAATAAGTAAATTTATAATGTTAGTAGGAAATTTATCACTTTATTATTCTTTTAAAAGGAAAAAAAAATTAAACCAATTAGAGAGCTCCATTAGTGTATATTATATACTTCAAAATCAAACTGTATGAAGTCCTGGAAAAGCAAAGTGGTGGACGGTGGTGCTTTTTATTAATTAGAGTA
The DNA here is from genome assembly GCF_009727055.1 of Benincasa hispida. Classification (NCBI taxonomy): domain Eukaryota; kingdom Viridiplantae; phylum Streptophyta; class Magnoliopsida; order Cucurbitales; family Cucurbitaceae; genus Benincasa; species Benincasa hispida. Next base: position 32,806,438 of record NC_052358.1, on the reverse strand, counting down.
CTTTAAAACCCATTTTATAATTTATTGAAATATATGTTTGGTAAGTAAATTTGTTAGTATGTGCCAAGAATTAAAGGAGAGAAGAAATTCAAATATATATATATTGGATTGCTGTTTTTACACGTGCCCATCTGTCAAACCCTAAGCTAAAATCCAAGGACCAAACAGACAATAAAAGGAATAAAATCCGTCCCATAAATAAAAGTATGATCATGTTTTTGTCCATATAATTCGACTCACTTACACCCATCCAGATCTACATCCCCACTTCCTTTTTTTTTTTTTTTTTTTTTACTATAGCTTTTTAAATAATTATGGTTTTGGAAAAATCAAAGGTAAAATAATATTTGATAAATTTATTTTTAAATTATAAAAACTAGTTGCAGCGTGAGATAATTAATAATGAATATGGTGTGGGTGATTTATATGAACTAAGATAGGTTTTTTATTTAATTATTTTTATATTACTAATTAAATTTAATAATTTATTATAATATATATTTTAAAATTATATAATTTAAGTTTCAACTAATTTTACTCCATCTAAATTATTTGATAAAAGTTTAAGGAAAATAGTTATTATAAAAAATTAAATCAATTAAAACTTGAAAATATATGTGGAAAAATATATTAATTAGAAGACTATTATTATAATATATTTATTTAAATGATTAAAAAATTAATATATTTTTAGAAAAGCTAAATCTAAAAACTACTACTATCAACTTTCACATGTTAGTTAGAATTTAAAAAGTGATTCTATTAGATTATTTAATAATTTGATTTACCAAACAATGAAGGTGGTTAAGATTTTCCAAAATTACTTTCTAAGTTTAATAACTATTTCTTGTTTATCTTATTTTTTATAAGAAAACATAAACATGTTTGGTAATAATTTTTTAATTCTTCCCTGGAATTTTGAATTAAGAATGTAAAAATTTTACATGAGAATATATTTTCAAAACTAAAAGTAAAAAAAAAAAATGTTATATTTAGTATTAGATACACATTATGCATTTAAAGGTAATAAAAAAAAGAATAGAATAATATTCAAAGTGAATATTTGGGAGTTAGAGGCTGTCTCTTGTTATGGAAAAAAAATAATGCAGATCCTTAATCATATAGTAATGATGTATTTTTTTGGGGTGTTGAGTTTGTTTAGTATAAATGTTTTGGAGTTTTGCTGTTGAATTTTGGTGGGCACAGAATATTCTGTCTTGAACCAAAGCAGAATGCCACAACTTCCCAGGCCTTTTCAGATGCCTGCATATATGTATATATTTTATATACAAATCAAAAAAATGTCTTCTGTATTTTCTCCTTCTCTCTCTATCAACTATTCTGGGTTTTAATAATAAGAGTTGAATAATGAAGTTAATGTCTGTATTTTAATAATAAGAGTTGAATAATGAAGTTACACATCTGAATAGAAGTTGTAGCTGGGGAAAAGCAAAATGTTGGCACTATGGGTATGTTTGTTTCTCCAATTGTCTTTTACCTACAAAATGCTCTTACAAGTTCATTTCTGTTGTTTTATTCTCACCCTAAATATTCAACCATTGGTAAGGCCAAAGGTTGAAAATAGATCTTTATAAATTGAGTTAAGTCCAAGAATAATGTAATTTTTTAAAGTAATGACAAAAATATAATACATAAAAAAAAAATATTTCAAAAGTAGAGTTGAAGACAAGAGTATCAACAAAAATAAGGTAGTTCTAATGAGTAGACAAATTGTGTACCCAATACACTATTATTGTTTAATCCCATCATCACCCTGTGGGCGCTAGATGGTTGTCATGTTAGCCATATGGGTCAAAATGAGAGAACCAAACTCGTGGACCCCATCCACGATTTTATTTTATTTTATTTTTTGATTTTGATTGTTTTTTTTAATTAACAATTTCCATCCTTGTTTTATTCTAGATCTTTTATATTATACTCATTTACTAGATTTAGTGTCTCATGATAAAATGTAATTTCATTGGTTTTTTTTATTTCAAGATAAAAGTTCACATGAAGCTAGAAGTTTGAATTACAAATCACTCAATTTTCCACATTGTGGTCGTCTTCGTGCGCCACTAGATTAGCTTCGCCTTGTTGTCGTTGTTGTCTATGACGAATACGTCTTCGATCAGTGTGATCAACAACATTGAATTGTCTTGCCTACTGAATAATATTTTCTACATTTACCAAGGTTTGATCACACATTAAACTCAACGCTGGTAAATTGTGTTGTACTGAATACTGTGGTACATCTTTGAAAAAATTATTCTATATGCTGAAAAAAATAATATTAAATAATGTCCATATCATACATTTGGGGAACGTAAGATGATAAAACTCTTCCCATGCAATAATAGTAAGCGTCATCAGGTAGGATAAATTGTCTCGTGATTGGATCGTACAAGGAAAAATAGTCATTTGATACGCTGGTCTATTTGTTACTTCTCCTTATGCACAACGATTATGACGCGCACGCCAGTACGATATATATATTCATGAATTCCACACCAGTCTTGGTCATGCTTACCTTCAAATCAATCTAGTGCAGTATCAAGAGTGTATAGCACAATGATGGTACAGTTTCTCGCAGACTGAACTGTCTTAACACACGATTTGGTTGATTCCACTCTACTATATGGAATCATATAAGAGGGTTAACTGTCAACCAAATGTCTCGACATCACGACAATAATCAGGTAGTAATGACCAAATATCATGCATGTATAGCGTCCAATTAATTTGGAAAAAAAAAAAAAGAATAACTAAACACACAAAAGTATGTGTATTCATTTGTATATTCGTTTGTCACCTAATTGTGCATCAGTTGATCAAATATTTATTGGTATACTAACAACATATTTATTGACTGTTCGGAAGCAACTAATACACCACTTCATCTAAAATAAAAAACTAGAATTAATTTATTTTATTCTATAAAATGATAACAAAATAAATATATATATATAAAATAATATTTGACACTGACTAGACGATGATTTGGGGCCTCACTGGACTTGTGGTGCTATAATATCAAATCTTTCATAAGCCCATACTTGTAATAGTATCAGTGGCCCCACTATTTTTAAAGCTTGTGCATCAGTAGCTCGACTTAGTTCTCTATAAAACCATGCAAGATAGACACCACCCCACGAGTACATATCAGTATGCTCAAAATTAGCCAGCAGTGGATGAAACATAAGATGTACAATATTGTTCTAAAAGAACTCTTATACAAGAGTACCTCTGAGTGAAAGCGGATCGTTCCAAATACATTGTGACAGAATTACCACATTTACAATCTAACAAAATTGATATGCATTATACTACAAATTACCGGCATGCTTTGAAACAAAATAACAAGAGAACCAGAAATACATATCAGTTGAAGAACCTTTCTTTACCAAAAACTCGTTCTCTCCAAAGGACGACTGCTTTCGCTCTTGCTGGAACGTCCAAGCAATCGTTCACCAAAACTTCGGTCGTCTACTCACAAACGGCCTCCACACAAAACTGCAACAATAGGGATGACACCACTATTTAGAACCCTTGGTATTCTCGATGTGAGAATCCAAAGAGTGGGCTCTGTTGGAATTTGGTAGAAGGGATGAGGATATGAAGATCGTATACAACGACCAAGCAAGTGGGAGAAAGGCAGCGTCTATCATATAAACAATGCTTGATCGTTTAGAATAAGTACACCATCGTGTAGTAAATAGGCTGCAATCGTATAGATGATCGTTTAGTAAACGCTCGGGTGCTAAACGATCGTTTAGTAAAACTTAGGCATCATTTAGAAAGAGGCGCACGTGTATGCGATCATGTAGCAACAATAAACTATCGTATAATCTCTCGGTTTGCTATGCGATGGGCTGTATACACTTTTCTTGAGCGAATGATCGAAATTTGCAAAATGAAAACGATTTTCATTTTATTCTTCAGTTACAAAAACTGAATGGAACTTCCCACTAACACACGGTTATAGAAAAAACGTCGGCCCAATTATCCCATAATTGTCCAATTAAGAATAATAAATATAATTATATTATATTCATTAACCTATAGTTTAATATCACATATAAACCATATTGTTTTCTCTTCCACTATATTTATATCCGTTTTCCTCCAATTAATGTATCTCATACATAAAGTCAATCATATCATATATAATAAACCAGTTCAATCATATCATATATAACCGAACCCCCTCTTGTCAATTTGCATATTTCAAACTGACCCAAAAATTGATTCTCAACTTGAATCCATTCAGCTACCAAGGGGACCTTATGGACCTATGGCTCGAAGCTCCAACAGTACGTGAATAGCTGACTAAACTTTTTAGCCACGAGATCCACCATCCGTTAACTGCTAGACATTCCACTAAAGACCGACAACTGAACTCTTCTTACCACAGATATATTTCTGTATCCATCGGATATAACTAATCAATAGTACGATAACCCTTTACAGATGCTTATAAATACAATTGGACCAATTTACCATTTTGCCCCTATAGTTACATCTAACTCCTTAAGTACCACTGATCCCTCTAATGTACAATACAACATAGTTCTACTATATCTGGACACCTCTCGAGCCATGAAAATGTGTGTGTTGTCACATCGTTCAAGCCCCGGAATCAACCCTTAAACGAGCAATCTATCTACTTACCCACACTTCGGGGAAGAAGTGAATTCCATCTTGTGTAGCTGAGTTCCCATCTCCCAAATCTGACGAATCCCCAAAGTGGGAGGTTTGAGTCAGCGATCAGGCAACTTGCACCCATGCAAATCAAAGGATCGCCCTCAAAGGCAGAATCTCAACTTTCTCAGGATTGAGGTCAAGTTACCTATGGCCATTCTAGTGAAGTGAAGTCTTTGTCATGAACGACATTATATAAGGAGATGTTAACACTTCATGGTCAGATCTTATACAAACTCTTTGTATAGGACGCCTCCGTTCGCACGTCCCCACATGAATGATCAGGATCAGACCATTTGTATCAAATTACAATACTTGTAATTATTCTACAAAGCGAGCTGCATCCAAAACGTTACCAGGATAAGGTTTCCCTCCTATATCAGTATATTACAGACCATTTTGGTTATCACTTAAGACATGATCCACTTGTTTGTCTCCACATACGTGCTTAAGTTACATAATGAAAACCAGGGATTTTAGTTTATTGGTTTGTGGTAAAGTAAATAAAACATTCAATGTTCAAAGACAAATAGTGAAGAAAATATCATATATTATATATCACAAACGTTTGTTCAAAACTGTGTTTACAAACTATAGGACACGAGAGTTTAAGGCATCATCCCTAACATGTTTGACTTGTTAGTGAACAAAAATCCTCCAATAAGCTACATAATGTATGTTCGTGCATATCTCTGTACGTTGATATCATTGGCATCAGAAGACATCTTCGAAAATTGGGACGCTAACCACGGGATACTCAATCTTGAGCCTTTCAAATCATCTAGTTAAATGCCCAAAAGATCGTTACAATCAATTTTCCAATCATATTGCAATGAACAATTCATAGGCTCTCCTTTCACTAGTAATCCAAACTTAATTTCTACATCCTGCCAGTAATTGTGCATTCTTCACAAGGCATGTGAAATGAGTGGGTTTCTGATCTCTAACGCTCTACTAAAGTAGTAATGAGGTGTCAATACAGTTTGATAAATCCAATCTGTATAACCCTAAGAAAACCAACCTGTTGTACGTAAGGCATAATACGTGGATCAAACGAGATAATATGTTATGCAGATACTTCCATTCTCCAACAGCTCAAAACTATAGTAGAAGAACTATCCCATGTCGATTGTGAATAATGGATATTTTTTTATATAGTTGCACAGGATTAGAAGGATTAGGATCCATAATGCACAAATATTTAAAGAATATAAACACATATTAATAGAATCAATTACATAACAATATTCATTTCATAACAAATTTAATTACATTAAGAAATCCATTACATAACAAGACCCATTACATAACAAAATTCATTACATAGCAATTTTAATTACATAAAAAATTCCATTACATAGCAAATTCAATTACATAACAAAACAATTACATTAAAAAGTCGAATGCATAACGAAGTCATCATTGACTTGAAGAGAAAGCACTTAATGTACGTTGTGGACAAGTATGCTTGTTATGTCCTTCTCTCTTGCAAATTATACATCAAACTTTTTGGCTAGCCTCTCGCCTATCTGTTTTATTATGAATTCGCATATTTATGGTCAACCTTGATCTCTTAGTAAGTCTGCATTTGGACGAACTTCTGAAATGATAATTCTAGCCAATAATCTGGGTGTTGTATTGGATGAAAGAGACCTTCATAACACCGCTTGAAATAGGACAGTTTGTAGCATTTTAATCAATAAAAGGTATGTATGTCAAACGCGTGTAATTACAAATTCAATTACATGAGAGCATGAAATTTTAAATGATTTCCATTTATTACAATAACAAACCCTTTCTTTCAAGCTCACAACTTGTATGCATTGGCCTTTATAGGGAGAAATCATACTTATGTCAGTTTGTACTTCAAAAAGTTTGGGTTTTCCTATCAATAGATGTCATTGTATGTATAGATGCTCTTATTTCCCACCTCTTAAGCTTTTTCATGGCATATTCTATATATATGTCCCCACGATCGAGTGCTTTGCTTATCTCTTGACTTCAACGTTCAAAATAAAGTATTGTGCAATAGAATGTTAGCCTAATCAAAGAAGTAACCAATAACATTCTAGCACCTTTGAAAACCCCATTCATACATTTAGTTGCATTGCTCATCATCCACCCATAGGGATACCCATCATCATGTGATTTTGCCAAAGTCAATATCAGGAAAAATATTCAAGGCACTTAAGGTTCAATTGCTTAAACTCTTTCATGTACCTAATAAACTTGCGCCTTTGGTGTTGATTTCTTGCCTTAAGTACCAAATCTTTCAGTTGCTTCGATTTGTATTTCATATTGAAATTACTAGCAAGATGAAGACAATATCGATAGTACGTTATAGGTTCACTTCAACCTATTTGTTCATTGTTAATTGCAGCAAGAATGTATTTATGTCTATCAGAAATCAAGCAAATACCATCTTGTTCAGTAATATATTCACGCAATATCCACAAAAATCATGACCAACTGAACGAGTTTTCTCCTTCAACAATATTAAAAGCAAGGGAAAATATATGTTTGTTTGCATCAATAGATAAGGCTGTCAATAATTTCCCCTTATACTTTATGTAGAGATAAGTTTCATCAATCTGAATTAATGGTCTAAAATATTTGAACCATTCTCTTGCAAAACCAAAGGACTAGAAAACTTGAAATAGTCGTACCTAGTACATCAGACCAAAGAAAATACCAACCCGATCGTGTTCCAGGATTGTAATGAACAAAAACACTCAACCAATATGGAAGCTCCGAATATGATTTCTCTCAATTACCAAATACGGAAATTAATGTTTTTCTCTTTATTTGCCACACGTGCCTATACCTAACATTATACCCATATTGTTTTTTAATTGCTTATTGAAGTAAGGCCACAGGAACCCCCCAAAATCAGTTATAACCATATTTTGAATTTCAATACTCATAAAATTTGAATCAAGCTGTGAATGATCATATATCAATTCTGAGTACAAACATGAGTGCTCCCCAAGTCTAGTAATTTTCAAACATTCCATGAGTTTTATACCGACAAGCTTGTAACCTCCAATCACAACCATCCTTCTACCATTTGCATCTCACATACCAAATATCTTAAGTTCGATTCTACTATGAAAATCTGATAGTGTTTAGTCACACAATACCTTTTTTACGATTGGTTGTAGATCTTCTTTAGTGTCAAATAACATTCCTTTTCATATTAAACTAAAATTATCTACACATCTACTTCTTTCCTCTAATGTCGACCCTTGTTCATAAATTGAATTAGTAATGTCCCAATTTATTTGGGTGAACATCTCTGATGACACTCTCATTTTCATGTTATGCACTTCCATCATTTTCAAATAATTCATCAAGTTCTATACCAATATCACTGTCTTCGACATTTTCAAGTTCAGGAATGATTAAATCTTTAGGACGCAACGATATATTTACTTAGATGCTTACAATTATTATAGTTGACAAAATATTAGTCTAACTTAACAGGTTAATACTAACAATCTAATCCAACATCAATCCAAAATATATTCCAAACTCAAATTCAAGATTAGTCCAAATTTTTTTAAAAAAAAAAATCATAAACCTACAACCTAGTCCAAACTCAAATTCAAGATCAATCCACTTCTTTTCTTTTGAAAAATCAAACAAACTACAACCTAATCTAAAATAATAAACTAAAAATTATACAATCCAAATTTTCAAGTTTGAACCCAAACAATCCAAATTTTCAAGTTTGAACCCAAACAATCCAAAAAATATATTTCACATCCAATCTAATGGTCATAAAATACAAAATCTTAGAAAAGCAAACTTTATATTACTAGATCTCTCACATTTTAAATAAAAATAGTTCAAATCTCTAGTTTTCATGCATACATCTAAACAAAATACTATATTTATAGATGTTCAAGTCACAATCTCATATATTGAAGGAAAAAAATTACCTATGGTCAATGTTGCATGCCAGTCATGTTGTATGGCATAGCGTCAGGTCAACATCTGGTTCACGTGATGTGGAAGGTCGTGGACCCTGTCCACGAGTTGGATTAAATCGTGGATCAGGTACATGTTTTACCTACAATCGTGTATCGAGTTCACGATTTTACTACCTTTACAATTCTTTCAGTCGAATCCTATTTTCGTGAATAATTATTAAAATAGCATTATTTTTATAAAAAAATCTTATATTTCTTATACACAGAAAGAAGCCTTAGTTCTTATTTTAATGCCTATATTATGACTTAGGAGGAGGTACTTTGTTTCAAAATTATTTAGGGGAATTTAACTTATTTTAATATACGATGTTTAAAATGTCGATGTTAATAGAGATATCTAAGCTATATCAATTTTACGATAATGTAGATAGAAATATCAATATAATATTGAAATCGATTGATATTTATGAAAAAGAATGTAATAAATTGAATTAATAAATAATAGACATTCTATATTTTTAAAAATTAGTTATAATGCTTGCATTATTTATATTACATTCATTTTGTGTTTTTTTCTTTTTTTATATTTGATCATTTTTTTTTACAATATGATGGAACTATCGATACAATCTTTTATGTTGATGTTGAATCCATAGACATGCATGTAAAAATATCGATAGAGATGTCAACATGTCAATAAAAAGTTAGTACTACTTGAATTTTGGTTTGGAGAAAGTAAATTTGGAAAAGCTTACCTATAAATAATTGTTACATGATACTCAACCTCGATGTTGCGACGACCCAAACTGTCAGCAAGACATAATCCTTTGAATAAAAGAAGAGCCTCCACACAATGGTAGAGCCATGAATTCTATATAGGGGTACTATATGTAAAAGTCTAAAAAAAACTATAAATGAATGTAAAAAAAATATGTTCATAATTTCATAAATTAACTAATTTAATACACTACAATTGTCATCTACGAGTTTTCATGTTTTTAAATTAATCCATTCTAACTTCAGTATTTAACTTATCAAATAAATCTTTTTCAATATAAGCTATAAGACAATCATTTATCTATTGACCTCCCATTCGATTATGTAATCAAGTCTTCACAATATACATAGCAGAAAATGTTCTCTCTACAGTAGCTATGGGAACAGGTAAAATCAACGCCAAGATGAGTAATTTGTAAACTAATGGATAAACTTTGTCTTTATTCGACATGACCATTTTTACTATAATATCACATATGCTTGTTAACTCAACAAACTCAATATTTGAATGCATATCAATAATATAAATTTTAAGTTGATCTTCAAGCATAGAGAATTGAATAGCTAAAAAATCTCTTGGATAAAATTGAGCAAGTTCATTAGGGTTTTTATATCAAATGAAACAAATGAATTACTCCGATTTAGACATGTCACACAGAAAAACAATTCAATATTTGTTTCAGTAAAATAATTATTCACTTCTTGAAGTTGCATATCAATGATGACATAGAAAACTTCAACACGATAATGATGTAAATTTGTAACTGGTTGAGAATTTTGCCTTTGTGGTCCTCGAATTAGAAATAGGCTAGCCATCCATTTTAAGAACTTCAATATCATGCAAGTAGTTTTTCTAAATTTACTTATGTATAGGATTGATCAGAATCCAAAACATTTTTCTTCTTTGAAGATGATGCCTCTATGGTCTCTATTATTCTTTTTTTCTTTTATAATATCTCTCCATATTAATTTTAAATTAACTCTACAAAAGTATTAATAATAAGAATATTACATTATATTATATAGATTTAAAAGCATCAAAACTTAAAGTCTAAGAATATTTTAAAACTTACTTATCGAGTTCCTGTATTCAAACAAGTAATAACAAATAATCCTCTAGCTTGAACTCTGAAATTAAATTTAAAAACCTATTCGACTAATGTGAATGTAAAAATAACATGAAAACAAGTGAAAATATATAGTGCGTAATGTGAATATAAAAATAATGTAAAAATTATTAACAAAACCTTTTTAATAGAATGTTCTTGAGAATTGAGATTGAAAAGTGAATTTCGAAAAGAAAAAAAAAAAGTTAATAAACTATTCAATTTTGTTGCCGATAAAAATAAAATATTAGTAAACCGTAGGAATTGAACCCTTCTACCTCACCAAACAATCAACACATCATGTCAACAAGTCAACGCTAGTATTATTATTTAGTTTGAACTTTTATATATATTAATACATATCATTTTATAATTTTTATTAAAAATACAAAAGATCGATAAATTGAGGAGGAGCACATACCTCCCCGACCCGTACGTGGCTCTGCCCTTACTCCACACATTAAAAAAAAAAAAAAAAGATAAGCTTGATGAAAACCAAACATGGTAGCCAACACACTCAGTACCATTCTTACAATACAACAAAAAACTACATTCCAACCATACTGAAGAAATGATACTTCCTTTTAGATCAACAAATTTTCAATTAGCAATTCATTAAAAATATATCTTTTTTAATATAACTTTGTAAATAACCAAAGTAGTGACATTTAAAGCCGATTTAAACAATATTATTTATCAACTCAATTGCCTTCGATGGAAAGAATTGAAAAGGACCCAATCCCTTCCTCTCCTAAATTAATCAACTGTCATTACTTTTTAAAAGAAATATCATTAAATTAAGTTTATGAAAAATAATTAATTTTTTAATACGGCGAATTAGATGTGGAAATAATGCCTGCACCTGCAAGATAAGAATTTGGATTTATTATTTAAATTACGTTAAAAACGTTGGAGGAAGAAGATAAGGTGGGGAAGGGGTTTATTATTATTATCATTATTATCATTATTATTTATTGAAATTTATTCCCATTTCAGTCCCAAAAGGGAAGATGCTACAGAAACCCCACATGCTTTGGCTCATAAAAAGTTGGAGAATATATGCCTTTCTGAAAATCTATTTTTATTTCATTACTGTTTTTATTCTTTTTTTTTTTTTTTTTTTTACAAACCTTTTACAGCCAAAACTTAGCACCATGGATATTCTGCGAATTATTTTCCCTTTTCATCTCTTTGGTACTATCAAATATAATAATACAAAAATGTTATTATATTCTTTCCACAATAATTATTGAACTAAATAGTATGTGACCATTCACGTGGAGTCACATTTTTTCACGAATGAATATGTCTTTTAGAAAATAATCAACTTGAAGAATAGACAAAGATTATTCGAATGATCATGGATAGTCTATAAATATGACTCTTCTTCAGATTACAAAAAATTACTTTTTTATATGCATTTTTCTCTCATAAAACTTTTCTCCCTTTTTATAAATTTGTGCAAGTTTGGTTTATTTCCACAAAGGGTAGTTCGTTGGATCTTGTAGACGGGGTGCTACTTCCATAAGAAAGTTAATTTATTCTATCCTGGGAGACAATTACTCAAGAAACTCAGACACTAAGTAAGTAAAATTGTCTTAAGAAGACAACATGAATGATAGGCTCAGATTCTATTCAGTATACCAGATTCTGTATTTTCTTTTTTTTAATAATATTATTCCTACAACAGTAGCTCATGTACCAATTGCCTTTTTTGTTTTTTCTTTCTTAAATCCTTGAATTTTACTTAATTATCTATTTTTTCGTTATTATTGGTTTAAATTATTGTACTTCATAGATAGGTTGAAATATATTTTTAAAACATTTTATACTCATTATGCATAGCATTGGATTTAATTCATGCTGTCTCTAAATGTTAATGTTTATGTGTTTTTATTAAACAGGATACATGAGAAGTTTAGTATAATGAATAAAATAGAAATTATAGAATAAAGATGAAAGCTTAAAATCAAAATGAAATTTATGTATAAACATCTTACTTTTACTTTTAGTTTTCAGATTTTACTAGGGTTTCAAATATATCATTCAAAAGGGAATTATGAAATAAATCATAGCTTTTAATAATAAAGACTCAAGAAATATAATTAAATGGATTTGAAATAATTTATTGAGAAATAAATAGTAAAATAAACTTAAAAGTTTTGCACGTTATTCCTCCAACACATTTATTGTATCTTTTGATTGTAAATTTTTTTTATGATAAAAAATTGTAAATATTGTTTAGTAAGGCAATCATAAACTAAATATACTTATTCAATTGGAAGGGGATGAGATTAAACTGTTTCTGCCTCTTTTTTTTTTTAGGAAACAATGTCTGACTTATAAACATAGAAAAAAGCAAATCCATCTATATCTTTTCAAAATTTCAAAATTCAAAAACAGCACATGATCTATAAAGAACATTATTGCCACTATTACCTTATTAACATTTTACCTTTTTTTTTAAAAAAATTATAATTAAGAGAGAAAAATTATTAGCTAGGTTACATAGTCTAAAAACAACTACGATGTTATATAACATAAAACACGCACATAGGCTAGAAAATGCGTTTATATTTTGTTGGAGTGAAAGCAAAGTCCTACATTAGCTAAATAAGAAAAAATATCATGGGTATACAAGTAAAGGATCATATATTTCCTTTATACTAGGTCTTTTGAGTGATTCTACAAAGTCATAAAGGTTTATGTCTAAAATAAACAATAATATACTAATGTGAAGGGTCGTACTACTTGAAATAGTTAGATTTCATTTCAACATATAATATCTATAAAGAAAAATACCCTTTTGTCTGTAGGTTTATTGAGATTTAAGTTTTGTTTCAATTTGGTCATTGAGTTTTTTTTTTTTTTTTTTTTTTTTTAATGTGAATTGATTAATTAAAACAATAAAAAAAAACTATAATTAATTAAGTTTCACTGTTTTTCTTGACCATTAAAATTAAATTTAAAATTTCACTTCATAATTATTTTAAATAATTACTAGACTTAAATGTCAAAGACTGAAAGTGAATATTTAGTAAAAAAAAAAATGGAGGTTATAAATAAAATCTATGGACTAAATTGAAACAAAACTCAAATCTAAAGGGTAAAATTATATTATTTTGAAACCTATCAACTAAAATTGAAATAAAATTCAAAACTTAAGGACTAAAAGTGTAAAATTTTAAAATGTATAGGCCAAATAGAGATTACGAAACCAAAATCTAGGGACTCAAAAGTTATCTTTCCATATATATATCTATATCTATATCTATATATATACTACAATACAATTAATCATTTATTTATGTTTCCTAGAAATTTTTTAAAAAAAATTAAGAGTAAAAATACATCTTTTGAACCAATATTTAGATTATATATTCAAAGGAAAGAATAATGATATAAATCCAAATGTAATAATAATAATAATAATAAACCAATATTGGCATAAATGAGGCAATTTGAATATTAAAGTTGCATGCATGGGAAAAATGAATGAAAGATGAAGAGGAGTGTGATGATTGCTTAATGATGAAAAATGTTTGCAAATCTAAAGTTGATGAGATAAAAGAGTAAATAAAAAGCATTATATATATAAATATAAAGAGTGACCGTGTAAATGCAATAATACTATGTTTTGTTGTGAGATATATATATATATAATAAGAATAAAGATTCTCTTTTTGGTGTAAAAAAAAAGCAATAATATATAAAGCACTCCACTTTCTCTTCTTATAATAAAAGGTGAATCCAACTTATAAACCCTAACAATTCAATCTATCTTTCTTTGCCTTTTTCTTTTTAAGACAAGACGTAGAGACCAATATGTTTATTTAGAGAGAGAGAATTAAAGACGGTAAGAATTTTCAAAAGAAAAGACCACCACAGTGGTTCCACTAACCCACAAATAATAATAATAATAATAATAATAATAAATCACGTAATTTTTTTTAAAAATATTTATGTAGATTATTACATATGTGCCCATCAAATTATAGTTTAGTAGGAAAGAATCAAGTTGATGGTAAGAATTTGTGCTTTTCTATTTTTTGAGAAAAAGATTATTAGTTTGGTGTGTTTCATTATATTTATTATTATTTTTTAAAGTCGTCCAATAACAATTTATTTTTTTCATTTTTAGTTTTTTAAATTTTAACTTATAAACATCACTTCCATTGATTGATTTATTCGTTTTATTATCTAATTTTTTATGAGTCAAGTTTTTAAAACTAATAGAAATTTAATACTTTTGTATGATAGATTAGCTAATTATTATACATAAAATTGAAAGTTTAGAGATCGATCTCAAAAGTCGCCTGAATTGATCATGCATTTTATTTGATGTGTAAAGATATTAAACATTTGGATATATTAGTTGAGTACTATGCTCATTGCTCGTGTTTTATAAGGTTAAAAATACATACTTGTATTGAATTTGAGGGAAAATGTATGTGTATTTATTAAAGGTCAAATAAAATAAATAGTTCAATAATTTAATAAATGAGATCTATTGGTTTTTGATGCTTGGATCTATAGAGATACCAATTAGGTAAAATCATGGATAGCTTTCAATTTTAAAACTTCTTGTGATAATAAAGTATAGGTTGTTGTTTCAAATACAATATTTTAAGGGATCCAATTTTAACGGAAGAGTGTGAACACATGTGCCATTAAAATTTATTTTCGAAATTCATGAAAAACAGAAAAATAAAAACATGCATAAGGATAAACTCATTCTCATAAGCATGCTCTAAAGTGAAAAAGAACATTACCTCTTGAGGACTTTCCTCAACGTAATCATTCTACGCAGCACGAACTCCCAAAATTCCATAAACAATCACAAACCCTTTTCACGATCAAGACCAGTGATATACAAAGGACACCATCATCGAGACTTCCTTGCTATTCTTCGAATAGAATCAAGACTTACGGGAACTTTTGGAATGAAGAGATATACATAACAATGTTTTTAAACATATTGAGTGAGAGAGATTTTTCGTGGTAGAGAGAATTTGGAGAGATCTCTAATATTCAAGTGAATGCACACCCACACACTCTCCAAAAACTTCTTCCTTAACATAGGAGTGAGGGAATTGGTTAGAACTAATAACAATAACTCCCTATTGGAAGTTATTCTCATTTTAAATTTAATTTAATTATATATTAAATCTCATTTAATATACAAAATAAATAATATTAATTATTTAACACTTAATTAATTAATAAATAAATATCATATAATTTCATTTATATCATATTCAAATAATATCCTCTCACATAACCTATAGTTTTAATATGAATCACATTCATATTAATTATAATATATAGTTTTATATGAATAATATTTTAATCTTATTCAAATATTTATCTCTCTCATATGATAAAGTATAATTTTGTATCTCATTCAAAAATTAACTTTATATTATAATATCTTCGTAATACATTATATTAGTTGTATCTCATGTAGTTTATTTCCTATTTAATTTGAATAATTCAAAATAACTCAAAAATAAATTATTTTTGTTTTATCCTTAGTGAGCTAGCAAGAGGACCTAATAGACCTAAAGATTAGAAACTCCAATGATATGAGATTAATTAATTAAACTCTTTAATTAAAATAATCAACATTCATTAACTGTACTCCACTAAAGACCAACGACTACACTCTTCGTACTGTAGATATATTTTTATGTCCATAGATATAACAAATCAATAGTAGGTCAACTTTTCACAAAGCCCTCATGATTACAATCGGATCAAATTACCATTTTACCCCTGTAATTACATCTAACTCTTTAAGTATCACTAATTTCTCTAATGAACAATCAGTTTATAGTCTAACTATAAAATAAATCTTCTTGAGACTAATGAGAAGGTGAAGCCTCATTGTTCAAGACTCGAAATCATTCCTTAAGGGAGCAATTCATCTATCTACCCTAAAGACGAGAATGAGTAAATTTCATCTTATGTAGCTATGTTCCCAATTCCTTACACGGACAAATCCCCAAAATGGTAAGCATATTGGGTCAACGACACTGGCCACTATCATCCATACAGATTAAAGGACTGCTCTCATAGACAAGAGTTCATAACTCACTTAGGATTGAGGTCGAGTTATCTATGGTCATTCAATGAAATGTTAATCTCTTCAATTAACAGTATTATAGAGAGATTAATCATATCATATAGGATACAAACTCTTTTTATAGGATACCTCCACTTGCATGTCTCCACATGAATAATTAGGGATCATATCGTTTATAACACTTTACAACTCTTATAACATTTACAAAGTAGGTCGTACTCGTAGTGCTACCAGGATAAGACACTCAATCTTATCCATATACTACAGACCATTTAGGTTATTACTTGAACATGTAACATCTATATGTCTACTACATACATGTTCAAGTTACATGAAATAATCTCGGATCTTAGTTTATTATATTGAGTTAATGCAATCTAAATGACGAATAAAATAATACCTTATTTTATTGAATAAATAATTTGTTATAATTTACAAACTATGAGAACCACGAGATTCAATGCACCAACCCCAACAATACTTACACAGTGGCAAATCTAAGATTTTATGTTGAGGGGCACAAATTCATATAAATGGTAATTTTGGTGCTTTGATGCAATACTCAAATTAAAGTAATATATAGATTGTTAAATTACAATAAACTATTGTGCATTATATCTATTTTTTTAATATAAAGACTAGATAAATCTATATATATAACATAAATTTATATTATTTTTTTTTAAAAAAATATAATTGAATAACCCAAAAAATATATACCTAAAAAAGTACAACTTGAAATCTATAGTAAACTTTTTTGTAATTGAGTAAAACAAGTCCTCTACCTGAAATATTGATTTTCTAAAAATTAGTTGCCAAAAATTTTAAAATATTTATGATTAACTTTCAAAATGTAATATGTTTTAGTTAATGTAATTCAAATGTTTAAATATAATCTTTTTTAGATGATATTATTAGTTTTCAAGTTCTAACGTCTCAGGCCCAAGATTTGAACCAGGACAGCTCCTTTCAACATGTTCTCACTCATATGATTCTTAAGAAAATTCTCAAGAGACAACAAACATAGGATTGCTTCAAGCTAACAAACAAAACACGCTTGACTGTGGAGTTCCTATGGTTAAGCCACTGAAAGGAGAAAGCTATACGTTATTAGTAAAAGTAGTAACTTCCAATTCTTTTAAGCCTTTCTTAATCATATTTCATGTCCTCATAATCCATCTCATTCAGATTTGATATCGGTTCTTTCATGTCTTCCTAAATTCGGAGCGTTACACAAGTCCTATGTAAAAAGTAAATTCAAATTATTAATGAGACCTAATTTGAAGATTTTTCAAAAGTTCAAAGGTCGAATTCAAATATTTGCATGAACAAAAATTGAATGCATATACCGAAATAGTATTTTAATCATTTTGTACCTGATAGATGAATTTATAGATAAATTTAAATTCATTACAAAAATTTTAAAATTGTTTATTTTATTTTAAATATTTATTTTGAAAATTTTAAAACTTATCAATTAAGTAACTAAATAAGTGATATAGAGAGAGATACACGGTAAAAAGTCTTAATTTTTTAGTTTGGAAAATAAATCTATATTTTATTAGAAATGAAAACTCTACTTTTATTTACTGAAATCAAATTTTGGAGTATAAGCAACGTTTAAAATATTTATTTCGACAAAAATATCGAAGTCTAAATTTACAAAAAAAAAAAAAATGATAAAAATATTGATAAAATGTCGATCTTGGTAGATATTTCTAGAAAATTAGAAAAATAAAAAATTTTTAAAAAAGTAAATAAGTATTTTATGATTTTAAAAAAAAGTTTACATGTCTCTAATTATTTGTATTACATTTACATTAGTAATGACATTGTATTCTTTTTTTTTTTAATGTTTCATGGATTTCTACACTCCATTAGAATATCGGTTCGCCCCTATATGTCAATGTCAAACCTATAGAAACAAGACATGATGATGGAAATTTAATACTATGAATACAAGTCAAAAATGAGGAGAAGAAAAAAAATAGTTGTATCTGGTATGCTTGGAATGCATGATTTGTAATTTGAGGGGCACTTGCTATTAAGATAGAGATGTCCACGAGACGGGACAGGGATAGCTTTCCCATCCCCATCCCTGCTACCCATTTCATTCCTCATCTCGCAAAATTGCCATGAGAATCGAGACGGAGAGACAGAGATTCTCCACAAGGAATTCACAGGGATCGGATTTCCTGCGGGAAATTTTTTTCCGTTTGATTTTTTTACACAAAAAAATAATTATTAACTCAAATCACTTTATCAATTTTTTTACTTAAATAGTTAAATATCACACTCATATGTGAAAAATATATGATTAAAATGTTTAATTTTCATAATTTCTAAAAATTAAAATTCAAATATTACAACAATATATCCTCTCTACTTAATAACAAATATATATATCAAATAAAAAATTATATATAATTAATTAACTTTATATATAATTACATATATATTATTATAAACATAGTTTATAAATTATATATATAAACTGACTGTGAGTTATATATCACAATGAGTTTATGTTTATAAATACAAAAACAGAAATCAAATATTATTTATAGAGGAAACTTAGATTTAAAATTCTAATTTGATTTTATAATATAATGAGATTATTTGAAGATTTAATGTGAATTAAAAAAATGTGATTTCTTTTTTTTTTTTTTCTTTAAATGTGTGAATGTCAAAAATAGGAAAAATGTGATTTAAATTTTTTTTTCTTATAACGGGTGCATGCCAAAAGTAGGGTGAAAATGTGATTTTTTTAAATTTTCATGGCATGCATGGTTCTCAAAAAACAGGGATTTACTCCATCTCTTTTAACGCGTGAATGCCAAAAAACAGTATCAATTTATTTATTTATTTTTTTTTTATTTTTTTTATTCTTTTCGTGATTCTCAATATCAAATAGTATCAAAATGTGATTTGTTTTTCTTCTTACGTGCGATGCTTAAAATTAGGAAGAAAATATTTGTTTAATGATTTAAAAGTCAAATTGTCAAATAAATATAATTCTATAACCATCATTTAAAGGGGTAAAAGAGGAAATAAGAAATTTCTCCTCTGCAGCCTCTTTTTGGGAGTATAGATAGATAATCCTCAATTAGTTTTTTTTTTTTTAAAAAAAAAAAATCTTATTTTGATTTGAAGGATTTGATTATCATCCTTATTTCAATTTTTAATTTAAATTGTTTTTTTTAAATCATTAATAATCATCTCTTAGTTAAGAAATTAAAGAAAAATCATTTTGATTTGGATGATTTTCCTCTAAATTTTAAATTTTAATTTAAACTATTTTAAAAAATCTAACATTTGGAGATAACATTTTCTTAGTTAAAAAAATTGTATTTTTCTTCAAAATTTGAATGAAAAATTATCCTCCTAATTTCAAACTTTAATTTAAACAAGTATTGTTTTTTTTTTTTTTTTTTTCATTTAGTCATAATCTTCTCGTAGTCAGAAAAAATAATTTAATGCTTATGTGACTATCTTTTTAATTTCGAATCCAATGTATACTAAATATTTTTTTTCTATTTTTATAAATTTTCGCATTAGTCCTTTAAAAAAATATATCTTTTTTAATTTTATCTATGTGATTTTATTATTCTTTTAATTTAAAATTTTGTTCCAGTTTTGATTTATACCAGAATATTATTTTTTCAATGCAAACAGAAAACCTAAAAGTCTGTTCTGTTTTAGATCTTTAATGATACTTTTTTACGAAAACAAAAACCCTAAAATATTATCCTTTTGTCAAGAAAAAATTCTAGACTATTTACAAAAATAATTTGAAAAGTGAAAAAAAAAAGTACAAAACATGTAAAAAACTACGAAAGCATATAAAAAATAATAAATTACACAAAGTCATTCTGTATGTTTATAAAATTGAAAAGTGAACAAAAATTACATTAAATCATTCTATTCTCTGCCACTTTGTCGACTTTTGAATTACTTGAATCTCGAAAGTAATGGTTTCTCCTCCATCAAATTGATAGTAACAATTGTTTCAATTTTGATTAGAAGTTTGGTAAACAACATAAAAAGAAGCTCACAGATAAATAAGTTTAAGAAAAACAAAGTAAAAAAAAAAAAACAACAAACATAAGAGATTGGTGTAATATATCACACGAGAAAAATTGGAGAAAAGGCATGAAACTGCTAAAAGAAAAAAAAAAAAAAAACGTAACGACAATTGATAGTGGTAGTGTAAATTTCTTCAATTTATAGAGATAAATATCAATTCATTTTGATCTTAAGTCAAATCTAAAAAATAAAAAATAAAAAAATTACCTAATATATCTCAATAAGACAAAAGAGGAAATAAAAAATTGCTCGATCTATTCTCTTTTTAGATGGTATACTGGTGAAATATTAGATGCATTGCATTTATACCTATAAAAATACATACTATAAATTGATTTAGAAGACAAAAATGTATGTAGGTTATCAAATTTTAAAAATATTTAGATAACTTAAAAGTGTTAAAATTTTGAATAATTACAAAAATGTAATCGTTGACGACATTGAGGAGAATTACGGGTTATTTTTATTTTTATTTTGGTTTTTACAAAATTTTAATTTTTATGTTAATTATGTTGGTTAGTTTGACTTTATAGTTAGAATCATTGAAATTTATGTACAGTTGGAATTTATAATTTTGTTTTATTGATTTAAATTTTAGGTTTTCGATACTACTAATTTTCCAAGTTTAATTTATATTATATTTATTTATTTGAATTATAGATGTCAAATAATTAGGTAAAATCATGAATAACTTTTAATTTTTAGAATTTGTTATGATAATAAATTATACGTTGTTATTCCAAATGCCATATTGACAAAAACTCAAGCTAACTGATTCATCAACTATTCATGAATTAAATTTAGGATGATTATGAGTGAATTGAGGAGTATTTATTTTAGAACTATTTAAATATAACTAATAACCTCTCATTGAAACCATTTATTTGGTTGTGATAAAAAAAAAAAAAAAAAACATTTTGTATTCTTTTCTTTAAACATCTACATTTCGTCTACACTCGAAATTTCATATTTTAATCTATCTAAAATATCTACATATATATTTTCTACTTTTTTTTTTATTTGGATTCATGATAATTAGTTAAATTTTTTATTTTATTTTTGAATTGAATGATTTGATCATTGTGATAATCCTCTTTTAAAAATATTTTTTTAGGAAAAAAGAACATTTTTTTTTTTACATTAGATGAATTGATTAACCTCCTCATTTTAAATTTTAATTTAAACTAATATTTTTTTATGTATTTTTTAAAAATTTCATGATAACCATCTCTTAGTTAAAAATATTATTTTGATTTGAGTTATTTAATTATCATATTAATTCCAAACTTAAATTTAAGCTTTTTTTTAAAAAAAAAAAAAAATTGTGTGATATCTTGTAGATAAAAAAATCATTTTAATTTTGACGTGGATTACTCTTTTTTTTTTTTTTTTAATTTCAAATGTTAATTTAAACAAAAATACATTTGTTCTATTTTGTATAAAATTTCGTAAAATCATTTCTTAATTAAAATTTATTTTTCTATGCAAATAGAAATCTAAAAACTACTCATTATTCTTTTGCTTTCCTCTTAATTTCAATCTTTATTTCAAATAAGTATTATTTTTTATAGAAAGATAAGATAAGTAAAAGATAAATTCTAAGATATACATAAATGTCTCGAAAAACAAATTGCAAAATAATTTTTGAAAGGATATATAGATTCACCAACCATATCTAATGACCTTTGGAATTAAAATCAAACTCCAACCAAATTGACATCCAAAAATAATTAAAAAAATTAAAAAAAAAAAAATTCATGGATTAGCATAACTTTTATCCATTAATCTAGTTTTGCAACTTGGATTGTCATTGGCCTATTATTATTAACAAAATTAAAAGAAAAAGAAAAATAGAACATATGTGAAAGAAAAAATTGAAAGTTTAATTTAACCAATTTATAGAAAAAAAAAATTTAAATATAAATATATTTGATTTTGAATAGAGTCATAACTTCACTTGAGAATGAATATATACTGTCTCTTATACACATCTAGATGTGTATAAGAGACAGTGTTTAATGTTTCAATTTTTTAAATAATTTATTATATATGATTAGAGATATTAAAATATTTGAATTTAGTATAAATTAAAATTAACAAAATGAGGAAAAATTTTAAAATAAACGCAAATCATTATAAAAACTCTAACCCAGCCTAGAGTGAAAACAAATTATTATCAAACTTTAGAGGAATCATCAAAACTAAATCTAAAGAAAAATTTAGAAATTAATATATTTTTTATTTTTATAACTAAAATGACCTAATATAGCCCTAACTATCAAATAAATTGGGCAAAAAAGGAAATCAACTCAAATAAATTGATAATTACATAATTATCAACCTGAGAGAGATTTAAATGTCTGGAATACATAAAATTGCAGCTCCCCACACCCAATGACAGGAAAGGTGCTGACCAAACACAAATGGCAGTTTCAGCATTTCATCTATTATGGAGTTGCTTCGTCAACAAAATTCCAACAGCAACATCAGCCTGGCTCAAAACTCCAAAATTTATGAAAGACTTTGGAAATCTACTATTCCAAAGAAAGTCAAAATCTTCATCTGCATTATTTTACATAAGAGCTTGAACACAGTGGAGGTTCTACAAAAGCGATTGCCTAAACACATGGGAATCTATTGCCATTCTGGCTGGTGGATGGTCTTAATCGATCAAAGTTGTTTAAGGATTGCAACCCAACTTCTATCTCTCTAAATTTGGCTGCCATCATGTAATCTATTGCTTAATTATTTACCTTTATCTTTCTGCTTAGGCTTTCCTCTAGCCCGTTAGACTCTTTCTACCCAACGAATTTGGGAGTGGATATGATGAGAGTGCTACGAATGTGTCAATTTAGTTGAGATGTTTTGATGCACCTACTGACCCATAGTCGTATCTTTTTTAAAAAAAAAAAACAAAAAAAAAGAAATCAACTTAAGCCCGTGTGTGCGCGCGTAAAGATTGTTATAAATTTGGTGTTGAAAATATTTTTTAAGGATGTTGTGGCAGTTGTCCTTTGAAATATTCGTCAATTTCTAAAAAATTAAAATACGGATACGTCTAAGGATGCGTCATTTTTTAATATATTTTTTGATATATATATATATTTCTAAAAAATGAGGATACTATTACGTTGAAGATACATTTTCTTTTCTTTAAAAAAATATAGAATATAGATAAATTTAGCATACAAGTTAATAACAATAGCACAAAATAGAATACAAACACTGAAATACAATACAAAAAAGCAACATCCAAGATGTTGAAGTATAATAGTTAATAAAGAAAAGTGACTCATATTGCAAAGAAGAAGAAGAAGATTAAAGGGAGAAGTATGAAGATAAATGAAGAACTTATTGTTGAAGAATCACTAGAAGTCTGACTTCTCCCGACGTCACATTTCATCGGAAAAGTGTGGAGAAAGCCTCTCCCGACGAATAAAAGGTCGTTGGGAGTTTAGTCGGGAGAAACCCGTCGGGAGAGGATTTCCCAACGCACTTTAAAACGGCGTCAGGAGTTATTCGGGAACTCCTGACGCACATATAGGGTGTCAGGAGTTCCCCGAATAACTCCCGACGCCGTTTTAAAGTGTGTCGGGAGATCCCAAACTCCCGACGGTTGTTCTATGCGTCCGGAGTTCCCGAACTCTCGATGGTTTTATTTAATACGTCGGGAGATACAAAAACTCCCAACACAGTAATATATGCGTGGGGAGTATTAAAATTTAATCTATCGTTTGTAATTTTTTAAAATTTGATCTGAAAACCTATAAAACATATTAAACCAAATAAAGATTCACATAATTAAAAAACGAAAATGAAGTCCATATTATAACAAGTACATAAAAAATTACAATATCCAAATGAAGTCGATACTAGAAGTTCATGAACATTCATATAACAAATACATAAAAGAAATAAAATCAAACCAACGTCTAGAACACAGCAGCATTCTACAATAAAACAAAAATATTCAATTGTTATATGTTCAAACTTCAATACGGGTGGTAACCACCTCCCACGACAAACATGTAACCTCTCGAACATAAAAAACACACAAAACAATTAAACAATGACCAACATACATAAAACTCAAACTTTGTCCCCAAAATGGTTTAACCCAATCTCAACGCACACCCCAACAACACGTAAACATTCATAAACACACAAGAACTCCGAGTTCAAGGACAAGACTGGTGTAATAAAACTCTACCCACCCCCACAACAAACATGGAACCTCCTGAACATAAAAAACACACAAAACGAGTAAACAATGATCAACAAACATAAAACTCAAACTTTGTCCTAAAAATGGTTTAACCCAACGCACTCCCCAACAACACATTAAACTTCGTAAACATTCATAAACACACAAGAACTCCGAATTCAAGGACAAAACGGGTGTAATGTAACTCTACCCACCCCCCACGAAAAACATGGAACCTCCCGAACATCAAAAATACACAAAACGAGTAAACAATGACCAACACACATAAAACTCAAATTTGTCCCCAAAATGGTTTAACCCAATCTCAACCCCTCCCCTCTCCTCCCCCACCACAACACATTAAACTTCGTAAACATTCATAAATATTCTACCTGAAATGCTTCACTCTCGAATTAACCTCAAATGTTGTCTACAAAATTGATCATTTAAATGTTATATCAAAGGAGATACTCTAGAATTTAGAAAAGGAAAAAGTTTGAAACGTACTTGCGATAGTCTGTTATTTCTTTACAATTGTTGAGAATGTACCAATGTGCAATACGCTTTTCCTCTGCTGATAGCGTCCGTAAAGTTGACCATTAAAGGACATTTCATTCTCAATCCTTCCTTCATTTGCATTTTCGTTTTCAATTGGAACTTGTAAATCGTTTATAAGATTCAACATCTCATTTTTTTTTACAGCATTACTCTCTATAATATCTACTTCAACATCCTGTATTGAATGACTTGTATGACTTCTAGATAAGTTTACTGGCTCTCCATGATATAACCCATTCACAATATGAGGGAGATATTCCATATATTAATAGATGTCGTTCCACAATATCTATCTTTTCCCAAATTGAATTCATACAATTCTTGCATGGACTCCGGAATCATTAACATGAAACCTTGCCATATCTAAGAACTGTGATACTCCTTCTCTATCTCCACTTATAACTTATTCCTTAGTTTAATCCATTCTTTATTCATCCTTAAAAATAAATATTATCTGACCAACTTGTAATCAAACAATAAGCTGGATTAGAAGACAAAGTACAAAGTATTATTAAGTATTGAGTTCCATAATTTTCATTTTTAAGGAAAAATAAACACATAGTCCAAGATGTTTAAATGTCTAACTATTTTCAAATATTTTATTTAGTACGTCTCCAAGCTTTCAATTTTATGTCTAATATAGAGTCTTTTCATCTATTCAACATCTTCTAAAATTTACAAGCCTATTGGATACAAAATTTAAAGTTCAATTTTCTATTAGACACAAAATTTAGTTTTATGTCTAGTAGATTTTTAAACTTTTTAAAATATTAAATGTATTAGGGACATATTAAGTACCAAATTGGAGGTTTAAAGATTTATTTTGTATTTTTTTAGATTTATAGATTTATTAGACACAAACATATAAGCATAAAAAAGTTCATATACTAAAAATAGCACATAGCATCTATGTACTAATTTTCTTTCTCCTTTCAAGGAAAGTTCGAAATGTTAAATCATGCATGCTTAGGCTCCAAATAACCAACATCATATCATTTTCTAGACATAAAGATAGTGTTATAATCAACTTGAAACTTAAAAGAATTTTATAATGTATATCTCTAATGAATTATGACATGTTCGTTATAAAATTACTCTATAGAATTTCAGAGAATTGTAAAACAAATATATTGACGAGATCTTAACAAAATCGAAGACAATATGTACACACATTTGAATGGGCATGTTTTGTACAAAAGGATGTGAAATAATGATTTAAATAAATATACAAGATAAAATAAAATGAGAAGATTACCAGCGGTGGCGGTGGTTGAATGAGACGAGGAAACGACGGCGGTGGCGGGCAGTTGATTGCAGTTGTTGACCGAAGGAAGGAGCGACGACAGAAAAAGGGGGGAAAATAGGAGAGGGAGGTAGAGGAGTTAGGGGAGGGCAAACGGCGGCGGCGGGGGGAAGGAGGGGGAAAATGGGATAGGGAGGAAGAGAAGAGGCGGCGGCGGCGGTAAAAATATGGAAAAATGGGAGAGGGAGGGAGAATAATGGAGAAGAATGAGGAAAATAGAAGAAGGAGCGGCAGTAAGGGGAAATGGGAAAGGGAGAAGTGGAAGAAAGGGGGAAGATGGGGAAGAAATTGGGGCGGCACTGGTAGGGTTAGAGTTTTCGAAAATGGGGGGAAAAATGATGAAGAATGAGGAAAATAGAAGAAGGAGATGGGGAACCAGACCCCTCTCTCGACGTCTCCCGACGGCATCAGAAGATGACCCGGGAACTCCCGACAGGCTTTTACATCGTCGGAAGAGATGGTCTCTCCCGACTACCCAACTCCCGACGTTCTATTTAGGCGTCGGGAGAACTCATTTTTCTTGTAGTGTATCTAAATGGTTTATATTTTGGTGGACTTTGTGGGGACTCAAATGTGAAGATGAAGATTGGATAATTCTAGTTTAGAGTTTGATCTGTTATTTTTTTTTTCTTTTAGTTTTAGACTCGAGTAGCGAGCTTTTTAAATACGTTGCCTAATTTTAGATTGGGAAAGATTAGTTAGGTTACTTGTGTTTTTTCTTAAAAAAATATGCATAGAAATAGATACGTCAAATCGCGTGTCAGATACGTAACTGCAAAGTATCTGAAAGTATAGATACGTCAAATCGCGTGTCAGATACGTATCTGAAAAGTATCTGGAAGTATCGGTATCTGATGCGTGTCTGATACTGATTCTTTGTCTCACATAAAGTATCTGTACTTCATAGGCTTTGAATGATTAAGAGTATGTTCTCTTTTTAGGATTGTCGCTTTGAAAGAGTCATTGTCTAGTGTTTATCCGGAAAAACACAAATGTGTCAATCATTGAGATTGTGGAAGTTTGTTGCTGTTATTAATCTTGAGTGTTTCTCTAGATCTTATTGAAACATTCTATAGTACAATGAGAAGGGATTCTCATATTTAGGTGGAAAGATAAAAGTTTTTATCGAGAGTTATTGGCTTTTTTACTCTTAATCTCAAATTAATTAATTTTAATTAATTAATTAATTAATTAATATTCTGAAGATAACAAACTCTAATTAATTTACTAACAATTTGAGTGTTTTAAAGTGTTCATTGCATAGAACTCGAATTTACAAATCCAATGAACTTTGAATCATACAAATTGGAGCTTAAACGAATAAGGTAAAACTAAAATAAGCTTAATGGAAGAATACCCGTGTCATAATGTGGCAGAAAATTTAATTAAATTGGACTTAGTTAGAATGTGACATGTGGATGAATGGAGAAGTGACACTTGATGTGCTTTGGTTGGATTTAAAAGGTCTCACACTTACGAGGAACATAAATTTTATTGAGAGAGTCTCATATTTAGGGGAGCTTAAATGATCATGCACTAAGTTAGGTTATTCGTGTATCACTGCAATTTTCTTTTATTAATTTTTCAGATAAATACAATGTTGTAATTCACTCGGTCATTCACTAAGTTAGGTTATTCATGTATCATTGCAATTGTTGTTTATTAACTTTCGAGATAAATACAATGTTGTAATCGCTCTTATATTAGTAAATTTTCTTTCTTGGTCACAATATCCTCGAGACATAGAAGGTGGCATTGCATAACTAGGTTACCAAACCTTATATTCTATTTTTAGTATTTTGTTATATGTTTTACTCTATTGTTCTTAGAATTATTGTAACATCATGTAATTATATTGTGTGTTAGATAACTTTTCTTTCAAACATATTTAATGCATTTCTCAAAACTATTGGCAAACTCCACGAATCTATTGGACTCTTAAACACTACTAAAGCTCATAAATTTATTAGACAAATATAGGGCCTAGTAAACACTTTTTAAAATCTAAAAACCTATTGTTTCTTTATTAATATAATTTTAGGACTATTACACAACAATTTTCTTAAGATATGTTCATTACTATCAGTTAAAGCGTTTTCATTTATATTATTGGATTTGTAGGTAACTTCTGTAAATAAAAACTAAAACAATGATCACTCTTTAAAAGTATAAAGACTAAAAATTAAAAGTTCATGACGGATTAAAATTTATACTATATATGTATATTATTTTGAGTTTATTACTTTAGTGTGTAATTTTTCTTTTATCTTTCTGAAAGGTGTTGTGTAATTAACTCATAAATGTGCTGACTTTATGGATGACTTGGACTATGAGAGAAATGGAAGAAGCTAGGGGACTGGGTCAAAGGGGAAGAGCCATCTATCATTGAAATGGTTTTCTTTTTCTTCTGTTCTTCTAATCTTTCTGACAACGTTAGAAACGACTTTTAATGCAATAAAAGTTGAAGCATTTGACATTTACAAAGAAAACAACGTTGTTTTTAGTATAATCATTGAAGTCGTGGAAAAAGGAAAAATCTACCCGTTAATTACTATTAAACTAAACTTATTTAAAAGATATTATGAGAGGAGATTTTTTACATTCTCGTGTTGTCATTTCATCCTTTTAATAATTCTTGTTTTGTCCTTTGTTACAAATATTTGAAGTTGAAGTAATTTATTTTTTTTTTGTAGATGAGTGTGATCTAGACCATAGAATGAAATATCGTGATCTTTACGGTGAAGATATGTTTGAACCTGCAATCACATCATTTTCATGTGACAAATATTCATGTCGAAATAGTTACACGATAAAACGAATATATCTTTTTGTGCATGGAAATGATTTAAACCATAAATATGAAACATCACAATTTAATAGTGAATATATGTTTAGACGTACAATTACATCTTTTACCCTTAAAATTTTAACAAATTTCTATTTTATCCTTATATGCAAATAGTTACAACTATTTACATACCATTGATTCGGACAATGTAAAAGATTATTTTATTAATTAGAATCTTTTAGATATTTTGTAATTTGTTATGTACTAAAATAAAAGGAAAATTGGAGTATATAACTAGATTTGAGGTTTGTTTTGAAGATTTGGCAAATTATGAATTCAAGTCAAAATTTTGGCAAAACATGAGCCCGCACATGCCCCAGTTTATCTATATTTTTAGTTTTCCTAGCCCAGTACGTTCTGGTAATTAATTGATATACCTTTATATATACAGTGTAATAATAATATGAAACTATGAGATTTAACTAATCTACATTTACACACACAATATAATTTTAGTGTAAAATTATGAGATTTTAACCATCATTTTTCGTGATTCTTGATTAAAAGATAATATTGTATCTTTTCAATTTTTCTCCATCAATATTAGTATGTTTTGATAATTAACTAATATACAGTTACATATACAATGTAATAGTAATGTGAATATATGAGATTTAATTAATATATGTATACACCTACCTAATGAGTAATTGTAATGCGAAGTTATGAGATTTTAACCAAAATTTTTTATTCTTGATTATTACAAAATTTTGTATCTTCCTGATTTTTCTTCATCCATATATATTCAAATTTATCTTTGGTTATCATATTCGATTTTTGTTTATCATATTCGATTTTTGTTTATCATATTTAGTTTTTTTTTTTCGATTTTGTTTATATATATTTTTTATCAAATTCAGTTTCATATAATTCCTATTCAATTTTCTTTTTTGTATTTTTATCCTGGCTTATTTTTTTTTCATAGATTTTTGTTTTGTTTATATTATTACTATTAAAATGTAATATAATAATATAACAATACACCATCGAACTATAAGATCTAGGTTCTTAGTGAATTTAAATTAATTTTTTCAAATTATTGGGGTTTATTTCTTTAATATTGTATTTTTGTGTCAAAATTGATATAATTGAGAAAGTAACTATTCAATCCATGGGCCACCTACCTAGGATATAATACCTTCAGAATTTAATCAGAATGTTATAGAGTCAGGTGGGTTGCCTCATTAGATTAGTGGAGGTATATAATCTAACCCAGACACTTACAAATATTAAAAAAGTTAATTAATTTTAAATTTATTTAATAAAAGATTTGAAATTTTTGAATTTAAGTTGATAAAAGGGGTGGAATTTATAAATTTTGAATTTGAGAAAAAATGATAAGAGTCAACTTCAATTGGATTTTAATTTGAACATTTTCTAATTAATATTTTTATTTTAAAGAATCGTTTTACTATTTTTATAATTTTGAAATTTTATTGCTATTTTTTTTTAATGAAACTTAAAAAGTTGTTATTAGTTTCTTAGGAAAGATTTGCATGCTATGGTTTCGTTTTGGGCTTCCTTTAAATTGAAGCCCAATGCTTCCTTGGATATTATTTGGGCTCACTTAATAGCTTGGGCTTTTATAATTGACTTATGTAGGTGGCACAAGATATTTACATAAATAACCTAACTTGCAGCTCCTATTCTACAAGAAAGGGAAAAAGAAGTTATTGAAGAAATCATTGCAGGTCCTTGAATGGAAACGGGATCAGACCAAAATTCCACAATTTATGGAATATAAATTTTATAGAAAAAACATCCAGAATGTTATGCATTTAATTAAAAAAACACGACATGCTTGGAGAAAACTAAAACAGAAAAATGGGTTTAGAAATCCTTACTTTTGAAGACCGATCTTCAAATGAAAAACCCTCGAACTGAATGGAATACCACTACAATGGAGAACTCTGTATTCTCTGATGAGAATCTAAGAAGTGCGGGCTCTGGCTATTTTGGATGAGTGAATTTTCTAGAGAAGAAAATAGGAGGAGAATTTAGTATTTGGGAAGCTTGAAAAAATGTTACAGAACCTTTATGTCACCCAACTCAAAGAGGAAGAAGATTATGAAAATCTTTTCAACCTTTTGTTCCCACTAACATAATAGAGAGAAAAAGGGGAGGGAATTACAACTCCCTTCCTAAAAATGTTTTCAAAATTTTAAAATTAATAAATTAAATTAATTTTAATAAAAACTTTAATATATATTTATATGATAACAACTTTATCATATATTATATATTAAATTGGTTACCATATAATATATTAAACTATATGTTATATCAAATATAACATATAACTTATAGTTTAATATTGTATCCAATACAATATAACCTACAGTTTAATTCTCTCAACAACGATATTTAATATAAATCAAATTTATATTAAATTTAATTATATGAATCCAATACATATAATTAATATTTGAATCATATTCAAATATTTATTTCTTCTCAAGTAAACTTTATATTATAATGTTCAAATATATTATAATAATTATATCATATATAATTAAATAAACATAATTATATACATATAATTAATTCCCTCAATTAATTTGAACAATTCAAATTAATCCAAAAATTGATTTTCACTAATTTCCATTGAGCTACAGAGGGGACCTCATGGATTTGTTGCTTGAAGCTCCAACGGTACGTGAATAATTAATTAAACACCTTTAATCTAAGTATTCACCATCAGTTAACTATCGGGCACTCCACTAAAGAATGACAACTGCACTCTTGGTGCTACAGATATATTTCTGTGTCCATTAGATATAACTAGTCAATAGTACAATGATTCTTCATAAATTGCTCGTAAGTACAGTTGGGCCAAAATTACCATTTGGTCCTTGTAGTTACATCTAACTCCTTAAGTACCACTAATTTCTCTAATGAACAATAAATCTGAAGAAAATTGAACATGAGGATTTCCATGAGCAGTGGAATGATCGTTCCAAATTCCATTCAAAATTGAACATACATAATTACAGTACAAGAAACGGAAACTTATAGGTCATGCACAATATGAAATTACCGCATGTTTAACAAAGAGATCAAGGGAAAGATTACACATACCTTTGTATACTCATCTTCAAACTCCCTCGATCACGAACGCTCATTCAATCTCAAAGATAGAAACATATGAATGCTCGAACACTACAATCGCAACATAGCACGATCACAACAACCACCACACGAACACCGCAAACTCAACGAACGGCCTCTAAAAACCTTGACCTCAATCGAGTTGAGTAAGACACTACCATAATGGCTACTTTGGTATTCTCAGTATGAGAATCCAGAAGTGTGGGCTCTGTGTGGACTTGGTTAGAGGAAGAGACCGGATGAATAACAATCGTGTAAACGAGTGAGCAAGTGGAAGATGACAAAAGCCTATCGTATAGACGAATGCCAAATCGTTTAGAAAACGACAAGCTATCATATAGCAAAAGCCCCACGATCGTTCATAAGACAACTAGCTGAGTGAACTATCGTGTAGTGTCACTCCACAATCGTTTAGTCTCTCTTCAGCTATCGTTTAGTGAATCCTATTTACTTGACAACAAATCGTGAGTGAGTTTTTAATAATAGCAACTATCACAACAATTACTAAAATTAGAAAAACATTTTTTCTTTTATCTCACGGTTACCATGAAACTACTAATAACCTTATCACACCCCCTTCAGGGTTTACCTCTTACCCAAAAGGAGGCGTGAAGATAGTAGATGTCACTCTTTCATGACATTCATTGCCCATTCTTGCTAGTTTCCTTTAAAACAATTAATTACAGTGTGGAAAACTTAATGAAAATAACTGAAATTGCAACTTTGTTTAG
The DNA here is from genome assembly GCF_009727055.1 of Benincasa hispida. Classification (NCBI taxonomy): domain Eukaryota; kingdom Viridiplantae; phylum Streptophyta; class Magnoliopsida; order Cucurbitales; family Cucurbitaceae; genus Benincasa; species Benincasa hispida. The sequence goes on along the minus strand of NC_052358.1, from coordinate 32,772,999 downwards.
GAAACCAGTTTATACGTTTTAAAATATGCTTTACAATAGTAGCCCCATCCCGACTACAAACTTTATTCTAGTAAATAATCTATCTCGTGACAGACCTTGACCACTTTCTGCAACTCGGACTCTTCTGCTACCTACAAGGAAGACATGGAAATAAAACACGAGCTTTGAAGCCCAGTGAGTGGAATCATAATTCTATAAATCTATTTCAACTTATAAACATCTTAACATATCATAATATGAGGTTACTATGCAAACCTCCATCCTGAATGAAGTTTTTCACAAACCTACCTATACACGGGGTAGATAGTTAACATCTTAAATTTAAATCATTCACAACCTTATGTGCACATAATTCTCCCTCTTCTAGGCTCAGAAGCTAGGCTCGTTGGCCTTATGACCATCCCATGCAAGGTTCTTCCTATAAGCTTAGGAACTAGACCTCTTGATCCCCTGACCATCCTGTGAGGTTCGGCTCCAAGCTCAGGAACTAGGTCTATTGACCCACTGACCATCCCGATCACATATTCTCAATCTCATTCTAATTACTCATTCACAACATAAGCATATACATATACTCTAAAATATATGCTTAATACTTAAAGGAAATACCACTCACCTTGGTAGGCTAGGAACCTTTTTCTCTAGAAGTTCCTTGGTTTCCTCAGACTCCCTTTTGAACCCTAAATTCCATATTGAACTTTAAGCTCAGATTACTCATAGTTCTAAGCCTTATTTCGAGATACTTTCTTCTATAAACATGTTCTAAAATGTCTTAGGAAGCTTACTTTAAAATTTTAGCTTAGAAATATTTGTGATTTGGCCGGAATTCTTAAATCATCAAGACTAGCCTAAGCTTACCCGAGAGCTCAACCATTCTGTCTTTTCCTCACTTTCCAACCTGATTCCTTGAAGCTTCTTCTCCCGTAGCCCTACTTTGAAAACTAGACTCTCTGAGCTTTCAGGTGGCTTTAAAATCACTCAAAACGCACGAGTATTCTGGGAGAACTCCTCGTCCTAATTTGATGCTACTTCCAGACCTCACTGTCCGACAGCATCTTCCTTTCTTGGACACGCAAGATCTTCCTCTGAATCCGCTTTCACACTCTCTTCCTACTGTTCTTTGAAGAGAATTTGTGCTATGAACTGAAGAGTCATCTTATGGTGGTATTTATAGTTCAAAGGAACTGATCCTTCTCATCTTACAAAGCCTTCAATGTAAGATACCTCCTACTTATGAGTGTTTGCACCATGCTTTGCCACCACCTTCTTCCTTGCCATTCATCTACTTCTAGGCCATTCACCTACTTGCATGGAGTTTGAGTTGTCTTGCTCATGCATAAGTCTTCCTTGCATGAAACTTTATTCGTCCAGCTCCAACTAACTCTAGCTCAATATCCTCTCGGTTCAGCCACTTATCCGAGTGAGCTAATAAGCCTTGCGTAACGCAAGCCTTCGTACTGCATAAACACTTGGTCCATCGTCTAGTCCATCGTGCAGCTTTTGCACTTCATCACACAACTCCATCGTCTAATGAATCTTTCACTGTCGGTTAACATCCAGCCATCTCGCTGTCGTTCATCATTCAACCCTCTCGCTGTTACCAATTTTCTAGCGCCTGCGCCCATCGCGAGCATGTACGCCCCATCGTGTAGCTCAATCGTTTAGTGATCTCTCGCTCTCAACGATCTTGCTATCGCATATCTCTTGTTGACGTTCATCGTTCAGCGCATCGCTTTTGCGCATATCATTTAGCTTCATCTGTAGCGCTGATGCCTATCGTCTAATACATCACGGCCATTGTCTAGCGTGTCCACTTATTGTATAGTGTCATCGTCTAGTATTCGTGTCTATCGTGCAATGCCTATCGTCTAGCACTCCGTCTATCGTGTAGTACTCACGCTCATTGTGTAGCTTCATCGTGTAGCGCCTGCGTCTATCGCCCAACGCCTGCGCATCATTTAGCCTCTAAGCTTATCGTCTAGCACCCAAGCTCATCATTTAGCGTTATCGTCTAGCTTCTACGCTTATCGTCTAGCGCTTACACTGATCGTGTAGTACTCTCACCTATCGTGTAGCTCTATCGTCTAACGCACCACTTCACATCGTTTAGTGTCGTTCGTAGCTACACAATCGTCTTCCCAATGCCTAGTGCTCATTATCTCGCTCTCTCGCTCTCGCTCACGCAGCCTCAACACATGAGCAACCTTTAGGCAATGCCTCTTGCCAACACTTCGGCCAACATGCATCCAACTTCATAAGCTCAACGTATGGTTATCCTTGGTTTAAATGCTTAATTCTTTTTTACCTTCTACCAACTTAGCCTCATTTAGATCCTCATGCGTTAATGTTTTCTAACACCACACGCATGGTGTCTTTTGACTTCATACTTAGCTAAATTCCACTATTTAAGACTTAACTCAAAGCTACTCAAGGAAAATCTATTCAACACTTAGAAATTTTCTTTCTCTTCAACATAGGATTTAACTTATACTTATTAATTCCCTTAATTACCTACTTAAGTAGAAAAATTGAAATCCAGGTTTCAAAAACCTCCCACTCAATTGGTTATTAAAGAAAAAGATATAATTATCCACTAATTAATATTATTATAAATATATATGATAACCAACTTACCATATTATATTTATAACCTATAGTTTTAATATTTCATCTCATGAAACATATAAACCATAGTTCTTTTTCTATTTTATGGTACTTAATGTAAATCTCATTTACATTAATTCTCTACTTAATGTATCTCATACATCACACCGATCATATCATATATAATCGAATTTTCTCTTGTCAATTTGAATATTTCAAATCAACACCTAGAACTAATTCTCAACTTGAATCCATTGAGCTATCAAGGTGACCTTATGAATCTGTAGCTTGAAGCTCCAACAATATGTGAATAACTGGCTAAACTCCTTAGCCACGGGATCCACCATCCGTTAACTATCGGACACTTCATTAAAGACCGATAGTTGTACTCTCCTTACTACATATATATTTTGTGTCCATATCAACCAATCAATAGTGTGATAACCCTTCCAAAGATCCCTTGTAGTTATGCCATTGTAGTTACATCTAACTCCTTAAGTACTACTGATCCCTTTAATGAACATAAGTCATAGTCCTACTATGACTGAGTCTTCTCTTCCAAAGAAAAGTTGTGACCACTATGTTTAAGACTCGGAATTAGCCCTTATGGGGGAAATCTATCTACTTACCCCTGTTTCGGGGAAGTAGCGAATTTCATCTTGTGTAACTGAGTTCCCAGCTCTAAAATCAGAAAAATCCCCAAAAAGTTAGGCTTGTTGAGTTATAAATCTAGCCATTCTCACCCATACTAATTAAAGGACCGGCCTTAATTACAGGAGTTCCCAAAACACTCAGGATTGAGGTCATGTCACCTATGGTCGTTAAGGTGAGATGTAAGTCTCAAGTTTCAATGACGTTATATAAAGAGACTAGTCATCACGTGGTTCGGTTTAATTCAAACTCTTTGTATAGAACACCTCTGCTCGCATGTCTCCACATGAATGGTAAGGATCTACCATCTATAGTAGTTCACAACACTTGCAAACCTCTACAAAGCGGGTTGTATCCGTAGTGTCACCAGAATCAGGTATCCCTCCTTAATCCTTATATTACAGACCTATTTAGGTTATTACTTAAGGTATGATCAACTTGTATATCTCATATACATGCTTAAGTTTGAAGGAACCCTTAACAAAGAGCATCCATCAATGTGTTAGGATGTTTCCGATTTCATTGTGACCAAAATATAACACATATATTCTAACAGATAGTTATGCAATTCAACACTAATTAATGACATGCTTTGATAAATAAAATACAAAGGAATGAGTTCTTATACCAGTTGAAAATTCTCTTCAAACTCGAACTCAATGCAGCGAAAGAACCTCTGTGAACTCTATCGCCCAACAAATCAGTCAGCTATGATAGCACGATTGTCTACACGAACGACAGCAACACGAACAAGCACGAACAAGTAAGAAGTGGGGACGACACCACCAGTTGGAGCCCTTGGTATTCTCGGAGTGAGAATCTAAAGTGTGGTCTTTGGTGAATTTGTTAGAGGTTAGAGGAAAGGCTGATCGTGTAGACGATAAGCAAGTGGGAGAGAATGCTATCGTATGGCGGAGTGCTTATTGTTTAGACAAAGCTACACGATCGTGTAGGTTTTACTAAGTGATCTTCTAGTAAAAGGTATACGATCGTTTAGAAAATGCGGCACGCTAGGCGATCGTTTAGGAGACCAATCGATCATTTAGATAAAGACGTGCGATCATTTAGATGCGGGTGTGCGATCGTTTAGACGATGAAGCTCTATCGTATAGGCTTTCCAATAAGCAACCGATACTTTTTCACACCGATTGTGATTTTTTTCGAACTCTTTGCAAAATGAAACAAATTTTCATTTTATTCTTCGATTACAATAACTAAATAGGCTTCTCCCACTAACACACAATTGAGGAGAATATTTTGGCCAATTATCTCATAATTATCCAATTTAATAATAAATGAATATAATCATATTATATTCTTACCCTATAGTTTAATATCACATATCTACTATAGTAATTTCTTCTCCACTTGATATAAATCATATTTATATCCTATTTCCTCCAAAATAATGTATTTCATACATTTAGTCAATTATATCATATATAATTAATCAATTCAATTATATCATATATAATCGAACTCCCTCTTGTCAATTTGAATATTTCAAACTGACCCAAACACTGATTCTCGACTTTATCCAAGCTACCTAGGGGACCTAATGGACCTATAGCTCGAAGCTCCAACGATACATGAATAGCTAACTAAACTCTTTAGCCACGAGATCTACTATCCGTTAACTGCCAAACATTCCACTAAATACCAACAGCTGAACTCTTCTTACCACAGATATGTTTCTTCGTCCATCAGATATAACCAATCATGAGTACGATGACCCTTCACAGATGCTCGTAAGTACAGCTGGACCAATGCACCCTCAAACTTAAAATCATGCTTGTCTTCAAGCATGCGTTATACTCAAGAAATTCTAACTCACCTTCATGCTTTCTTTTGCGATGACCAGCTTCTCAGAATATAATTTACACGCACATTTGACCATCACTGCAATGCTCTCCTCCACTTTGACCGCTTCTTCAAAAAGATCTTTCCTAAGTTTAATCGGCATGCCTTTGCTCAAAAGAAATTTTATTCATTCACCGCAATTTTGTGTTTAGCTTCTGAGATTGTGTTCATTCAAAAAAAGTACTTCAAAACTTTACGATGACTTATTCAATTGCGGCGTTGAACCTGGTTACACCCTTCATTGCGTTGACTTTCATAACTTAACTCTTATCAACATGGGTATCCCCATTGCGTTGACAGTGGAGTTATTATTCCCAAAATCTCACTTCAACTTCTTTTTTTTTTTTCAAATGATCGCAATATAATGAGCGCAATTCCCCGAGACTGCTGCCACCCCCAAACTTAGAGGTTGGCAGTGTTCTCACTGCAAAGCTAAAAACAAAATTACAAGAATGTGATAATAAATGTTTGAACACAGGTTTGCGCAAGATAAAACTTAAGACTTTCAAAATTTGAAGAAGCTAATAAAAGTAAAGAATGTCTTGCGTTGATTAGTTAGAAAATGTGGTGAATTATACGTACCATCATAGAAACATAGCAAAACAACGTAATCGGAAAAAAAGAGAATTTTAAAAGGATAAGGCATACAAGATAACAAGAAAAGACCTTAGGCGGAACAACGCATGCGCTCATGCGTTGGAATCCACGTGATTGAAGCCTTGCGTTGAAGGGTGAAAGGAATTCTTCTGTTGAACTACGGACTGAGGAGACTTATTGTTGCACCTATAAGAGCAAACGTACCCAAAACTAAGGAAGCAGCCATATATCCAAAATAACAATAAAATAAAATAAAAATAACCTATACTAAGAAAGAAAAGTAAAGATGGAGTAGAAGACGTCCCTAAAAAAAATAAGAGTGTTGTCACCGCAAGGAGTCTTCCGTGCAGGAGATTCCTCTCAACTGCTTGAGTCAAGTTGCCTACACCATTGGAACTTCTGGCAATTGTTGGGTGCATGTTGGCCACCATGAGCTTAGAACTGCCTTTGGCTCTTTTGTGACTGATTGCCCTTCTACCTTGAGGTCAATACTAACTTTCAGCGCATCGCCTATACTTCAATATTGTTTGCAACCTGGTCACACAAGCTGCAATACACCC